>NW_024869116.1:0-35938 GCF_013358625.1 Macadamia integrifolia
GCATCTCAAACTTCAATTTTTAGCTACAGAAACCAATGTTGAATTCCCTACCCACCATAGTTTTTAAGGCGGTAAGGCGACGGAGGCGTTTGAGGGTCTTTCAGAGCGCCTTAGCGATAAGGCCGGCATAAAGCGTCGCCTTATCGACTAAAGCGTTCCTGTGTAATTTTTTTATAAAACCAATCTATTTGGCTCAAATCCTAGTTGAATCCTATTACTCATATGCTAAATAAATATTAAATGTTCATATTCATACCAATGTAAGATATTCATCAAGAAAACAAATCAATAAAGTGAATAAACTAAGTTCATCTTCATCAATCATCAATCATCATAACATATTAACATATAATATAAATACATAATTATGAAACAAAATTATAAATATAAAGAAAATAAGACAAAAAAATTACAAGTATTTATTATACTTACCTCTATGATGCCAAAATGAGTGCCTAAGTCCTAAGGTCATCCACTATATTTCTACTCCCATCAAAGAAAAATAAAGCTCACCACTGCCGGAGCAAAATGGTGGCCTTGATCAATGGTTCTTCCTTGTTTCTTGATTCCTTCCCAAAGCCCTTTGTTAAAACCCTTGACAAAATCCAAACCCTGTTTGTGAATCGTGTTTTTGTTTTGTTTGTTTTGGTTATTTTTGATGGAGTAAAGCTAATCCCATACATCTCAAGTATTAACAAAACCATACACTTACTAATAAAAAATCGATATTTGGAATCTTCATCAAGTAATTTTAAAATGCGTTTAAAAAAAAAAAAAAAAAAAACCCATAAGGCGCCACTTCACATAAGGGGAGCACTGCCTTACCATCTCTAGACCGCTTCAACGCCAAGTCGCTGCTAAGCCGTCGCCTTACCAGTGCCTTAAAAACTATGCTACCTACCCTCAAAAGAATAATTTGACCTATCCTAGACTTCTTTGGAAATTCCCTTCATTTTCATTATATTAAATATATATTCATTTCACAATATAATTAGTTAGTTGTAAATATTAGTTTTTTAATAAAATAAAAAAATTTAGCTTTCAAATGGATCACACTTGGAATGTATTAACCAGCCTGATATTTGTTTTGAAGTGCATTAAAGCTTGGGTGGTATAACTCTATTCACGACTTTCTCATGTTAAAGTAACTAGCCTAGGTATTGCATTTTTAATTAAAGGAAATGACATGATGAAATTTATTATATGGACAGCTTCCCACATGGACATTTTTTTCCGCCTCATGTTTGTTGGGGCCCAAAGTTTGTAGATATATTGTCTACATCATCATCTAAATCGAGGGCTTAATTTTTACTAATCTAATATCTCTATATGTCAATGTAATGCTTTAAAATTTGTTTGAGAGAGTCAGTTCTATCTGACACTGTTCATAGAACAAGAACTATCGAGGAGGCGAAAAGATTCATGGTGGGCCATATGGTTAAAAAAATTCTATCAAATTTGACATGTAGCCCATCTATCCAACCTTCAAAATGACTAGGTCATCAGTCCTCTACTAGATAAGAATCTCCAGGTGCAACCACCCTTCCACACTTTCTGTATAAAAACATTCATTCTTATATGTAATATGTTGAAAACAGAAATAACATTTGTGGCTAAGAAAATGAACCATGGTTTTTGAAATAGCTCCCATGTTTAAATGTAGTTACCCATATAATTTCTATTGCAACAGGTTTTTCTTAATGATGACCATGTAATTAAGATTTACGTTGAAGGAGGGTTGGAATCTTCTATCCATGGCTTGGGCACTGAGGTATTTTTCATTCTTTGAAGCCCTATTTTCATAAAAAATTTATTTTTAATATGTTCCTACAATTCTTTACTGTGTGCTTGCAGCTTGAGTTCTATAGTCTGCTTCATAAAGTCAACTGCTTTCTGAAAGATCACATTCCTGATATTTTGGCTAGTGGAATCCTCTTATATGAAAATGGATCTTATACAATTGTACCATGGGCTGGAAAAGGATTTCCAGATGTAATTTCCAAGTGCAATTTGGTTCCAGGGAATAATACAGCAGATGGTTTTCCTTTTGGTGTTATATAATTGACACCACCCCCCCCCCCAAAAAAAAAAAAAAAAAATCCTGATGTTTATAGCATATGAATTTCATTTTATCTATGGTTGCTAAGACAGGCAGCCCTTTTCTTATGAGTTATTCCATATGCTATGTTGGAATTTGTGTGTTGACACATTTAACGGAGACATTTTAACATGTGTTGACAGTTAAGACATTAAAAAAGACACGTTAACATGTCTGTGTGTCTCTTTCATAAAAGCTGGTTAACCAATGTCTTTTCTGATACTGAATGCTTTAAAATGGACCTACTTCAAATGTTTCATTTTGGTCTTCTGTTTCCATTAAAAATAAAAAAATAAAAAATTTTTAACTTAGTTTCCTAAGATTTACATACAACACAGCTAAATAGACGTGATAAATGTTTGTGTTTCGTGGGATAACTTAGCTTTGAATTTCTTTTGCCTATATAATATAATAACTGTAAGAGAAAGAAACGAGAGTGCACAGACTACTTCAACAGGGTAAAGCTGCATACATTATAACCCTTCCCAGACCCCGCAGTGGCAGGAGCCTCGTGCAATGGGTACACCTTTTTTTTTTTTGGTAAAATATTTTTCTGTTTTTTTAACCGATATAATTTTCTTTTGCTTTTAAGCATTCCTGTAAAATATTTTCCATTGAATTGGCATACCGTTCCTGTATCTGCCTTTATACAGTAAATGACCATTTCTCTCATCACATATTTTGGTCAGAAACCTTTTTTGTGGGGTCAAGACCCATCTTTGTTGCAAGGAGTTATCAATGGTAAAAGCAGTCAGGTGAAAATCCTATAGAAGTCTGGTTCCAATTCACCACGATACTGAAATTTCATATCTTGCTTTCTCCTGTTTTTATCCATTTGGACAACAATGGTGGGGGTGCTGGCACTGTCTCTAATTCTATATTAGTTGGCCCAGTTTCCATTTCACTGACTTGCCTACCACATGATGCAGCTTATTATAGCACCATACCTTAGTCTGTTTGGGTGTCTTCTAGTATATTATAAATGCTATTTAAATGAAGGGAAAAGAATCACCATGATGCCAGAGTATTATTTCCCTTTCACATGAGATTTATTATGTTCTCTCTCTTGCTCTGATTATGTGAGCCCCATGTAGATGACACCATTCTCCGCACTGCTATTGGTGTAGCATGCAGATTCTCCTCCCACTGTCGCTGTGGGGAACCCTATACCTTAAGGCCCCGTTTGTTTTGAGGGGTTTATGGGGTGGGAAAGTATGACATGTAGGCCCCACATGCTTACGGGGTGAGCAACAGGAAAGGAAAGTATTGTGATAGTTACTGTTCAATCCCACCCTTACCGTGTTTGGATGCAAATGGGAAAAGTGAAAAGCGATGGAGAACTGTTCATCTTCCTCCCTGTTTTTTCTTTTTTTTTTCCGAGCTTGCTACTGCAGCTTGTGCAATAATAGAGGTCGTAAATCGAGACAAGATCTTGGGTGATGGTGGTATTAGAGTAGGCGTTGGAAGAGAGAGAAGAGAGGAGGGTGTTGGGGTTGGATCCGGAAAGAGGAATTTGTGTCTAGGCAAATGAAGCCGTTGTAAATTGGGTTGCCGCAGATGCAGAAGCTGATCAAGAAAGAGAGGGCGACGAAGAAGAAGGGCAAAACGTATTGGGTTCATTCCAATCCCAAGTGCAATGGGAACATTGGGTTTAAAAACAAAAAATAAAAAAATCCAACTGTGAAGTAAACGTTAGGTTTTTAGAAAAAATCCAAATGCAATTGGGTTTAAAAAAAATAAAAATCCCTATAATACTACTGTTCATCTTCTTCTCTGTTTTTCTATTTTGTTTTTTGTGTTTTTTTATGATGTTTTCAGCGTAGGTTACAGGCTGCAAGTAGACGAGATCACAAGCATGTGGTGGCTTGCGGGTACTGTTGTGGTGGCTTGTGATGCAAGTGAGGAACCCATTTCCAGCAACTTTGTTGGCTTGCAACAGTAGCTGTTTAGTGTTGCAGCGACCGTGCACGATGGTTGGGGGCGTGCAACACGGTGATGAGAGACGGGTTGGCATGCGGTTAAGAGCGTCAAGCCTCTAAGTTGCAAAATCCCAGCAAAGTCCTACCGATTTTGCGGGACTTTGCAAAGGGGTGGGGTGGGAGAATTGCTATGCCACGTGGGCCGACAGGAAAAAAGAGTTTGTCTGCTCAAACTCCCACCCCAATTAACCGAACGCCCTAACTGCTCATTGGGGTGGGATAATTCATACAAGAATCCCACCCCAAGAATCCCACCCCATCAAAATACCACTAATCAAACGGGCCCTAATTGTATGATTCTGTTTATGCACTGCTATCTGTCTAAGATGTGTCAACATGATAAGTTTTAACTTATTTTCTTTGGAGTTTTTCCCACAGGTGATCCTCTTTTCGATTTGATTCCAATACATCTGGATGTCTTCAGAGGAAATTCATCTCTACTTAAGCAGTTTCTAGAAAGTTACAGACTTCCCTTCGTGAGAAGAACATTACAATACGAACCAGTAGAAAGTCAGAATAAGTTTAGACAACTTTCATACCATGCCATGTAAGTCAGCAAAAGTGTCATTTTAATCTATGCTTTGGCCTACTATCCCCACTCCCCACTCTCCCCCTCCCCCACCCCACACCCCCCCCCCCCCAAAAAAAAAAAAAGGAGTTATTGTTGGATAATTTTCTCAATCCATACCCACTGAGAAAAGGGTTAAGAAGAAAATCTCTGCAAAAGTGATGTGGATGATTTGGAAAGAGGTCTTTCTTTCTGATTTGGTATTTTTCGTGTTACTAATTAAGAAAGGAAAATTAGAGCATACCTGCCAGTTGGGTTTGGAGTGATTATGGCTGTTTTGTTATCTTTGCAGGTGCTATTGTATCTTGCATGACGAGAATATATTGGGAGCTATCTTTAGCCTATGGAAGGAATTGAGGTCTGCAAAATCATGGGAAGAGGTTGAAGAGGCTGTCTGGGGTGATTTGAACAAATATGAAGGTTTCTGTTAGTGCAGCTCCTCACATTCCTGAAAGAACCTTTGCCTGTCAACAAAAGTACCTGCAAAAACCTCAGCCTATCTATGAAAAGTCCCTGCTCAACAGCTAGCATCTGTTAAAGGCTGCAATTGATGGCAAGTGGTCTTTCCATTGCCACTTCAAGTGCCTTATCTATTTTCCAGAATTTCTAAATTTTGTGTTTCACCCCTATTTATCATTTGGATCAGCTAGAGGAAGTCTTAACTGGTGAAATTTTGGGTCCTTCAAGTGCCTTATCTATTTTACAGAATTTCAAAATTTTGTGTTTCACCCCTATTTATCATTTGGATCAGCTAGAGGAAGTCTTAACTGGTGAAATTTTGGGTCCACTTTTTGTTTTATCTTATTGTGTATTTATGTATGTTGGTAGCTCTCGGAACAATTTTTTTCTTTTACTTCTAGCATATACATAGAAGGGGGAAAAAAAAAGCACATACATAGAAGAAGGTGAGGAAATGAAAACTGATGATGATTGATGAACAAGATTTTCTGTTTGAAATGCATTTGTTACCCCAAGTGATACTAAGCAGACTGCACCTTAAAAAAGGTCCTCAAAAAATCTCTTTCGCTATGGAATCAAAGCAACCTGACAACAATCCTAGGCTTCTTTTGGTTACCTTTTATTCCAAATTAGCTTTTAATAAAATTTTGCCCACTTTTTATGTATGATTTGAGTAATAAATAGTTGTACTGGCCCCTTTTTGTGTAAATTAGCTCACTATAAAGCAGGAATTGATTCAGATGAATCAATTTGAGGGAAAGTGAGCTGTTTTGATTTCTAATTTTGGATTTGCTATCAATGCAGGAGCCTTGTTTATGATATTTGTAGTGCTCTTGAGGAATGTAATAGGAGATATGCTGTGATATTGTTTGTACTTTCTTCTGGGTATAATATCAGAGACAGTTGTGGCCTAGACTATTCAATGGCAATACCTAGACTGTGTATGGTAACAACATTTATAATATGGTATCACACAGACAGTTTAGTTTCCACTCTAATTAAGAAAGAAAAATCCTCAAAATATAGTTCTCTGTGGTTGGCATTTTTAAGACCGGAGCTGGCCTTTGTTCCAAGCAAACCTGTAAGATTGGCTTGAGAATGAATCACATTTAATGGCTATTCTTCTTTTACTCTGCATTTGCAATATACCAATGCAAGCTCAGCATTCCATTTAGATGTAAGAGTAAGCCGCTTTCATTATTCAGCTCAGGTGACTCAAGATATTTGAGATTGATTATCATGATTCATGACAACCCAACTACATACATATATTTAATAATAATAATAATAACTTACTATGGATTAATTTCAATCCTATCCAAGCAGAAAAAGGCTGGCAATCTCTCCTCTGTTTGGAGAACAGACCCAGAGTTACCTCAGAACTTCTGCCTCTCATATCCCCTGGTTTTCCTTCACTGGTGGGGTAGAAATCGTCTGAAATTCTCATCTTGTACAATTCCATACAATTCCACCCTAAATGGCTGACACGTGTAAATATTTCATATCTACGGTTCAGATTGTATTATGGTTGTATTATGGTTGATTAACATTGTATTATGGTTGATTAATCTGAACCGTAGATATGGAATATTTATGCGTGTCAGCCGTTTAGGGTGGAATTGTATGGAATTGTACGAGATGAGAATTTCAGACGATTTCTACCGTCACTGGTGACTGAATGATGGGACAGTCCAAATGTAACCACTCTCTCCCCCATTGTCTGTGGTAGCATTGGACCACCTTGAATGGGAATGATGGCCTTAGAAAAATTCGGTTCTTCTTTTTTTTCTCGGAAAGAAAACTGAAAAACCCATGCATTAATTTATTTGAGATTACAAAGCTGCAATATTACTCATTTCGATATGTTTTGCTCACACACACACACATATATATATATATATATATATTTTTTTTTTTTAATTCTTTTTTGGGTAGAATGCTTACATACATGAACTACATATAAAAGATAGGACAATGACACTGGGAGAGAAGAATTCAGAATAGACCCCGTCCCAAACTAAATCCATAACCATGTCCATAAGGGGTCATTAATGAAGCATTATTTGGATATGGGGTATCTCTAGCTGCTGCAAAGCGATCCACAGCTCTCATTGAATTGATAGCTAAGAAAGGGGAAGTAACCTTAGACTCATTAGCTACTAGTTCATCTGCACGTTTCACCATTTTCTTCTTAAGCTCCTCCATGGACATCTTCAACTGCCGAAGCTGAAGCAATCCCATATCTTCAATGGGTGCTTCGCACCAGGGCTCACCCTTCTTTGCTTCTATAGACGACTTATGGAGTGCCTCAGCTCGCTTCTTCTCGGTTTCCAGCTGGTTGAGTGCCTCTGAGTACTGTCGGTTAAGTTCATAAAGATTGGTTCCACAGTAAGCATTCAAGAGTGGCAACGCAACCACTTCCGGTCGGGGATCGTTTTTCGCGAGGAACCTTTCTACGATGGACTCTACGGTAGGGTGGCCAAAGGAAAAGACCTTTCCTGCAGGAGAGAAGACAAAGATGGCTGTTTCAGCTCCACAGAGCGTGCAAAGCTCACTGGCCTTCTTGAACAGCCCTGCTCGGCGTTTAGAGAAGGTGACTTGTCTAGAGGCCTCACAATTGATCCTCTTGATCTCTATCTTCTGGCGACCCATGCTTGGCTTCCTTGCCATCTCACTAAAACACTAAATAGAAAATAGAGAAAATGATATTTCTTTGGACTCAAGTGACACATAATAGAGATTGAAGAATGTGGATTTATAGGACTTCTTTCCTTCAATTTTATTTACTCTGTGCTGTCTGATGCGCACTGGAAGGGCTGGCGCACTAGAGAGGATCCAGGTCCTGTTGAAGCTGTCCGAATTTATCAAAAAATAAAATTACCCCTATATCATTCAATTTCCATCTCTAAAGCTTTTGACTTTATAATTTTTGACTTAGAGCTCTAGCTATTAGTTTGGGAAGTTCAGATTCCAAAAATCTAATAACATTATTAAGATTGAAGATTATGAGATTTATTTTATTTATTTTGGTTGGCAATCTTTATATTTCTCAGATTTGACCTCTAATATTGTCAACTTGAAAGCCAAAAACCAAGCTCATATTTGTTTCCTTCATAAATGTGTGCTGCTCTGAAATCGGGAGTGGAATATTGCCTTCAAAGGTAAAATCTGAAATTAATTACTCTCAAAACAATGACCAGCTAAGCATGTTAACTAGCTTTACAGTTATATGTGTTAATTAGTTTTTGTTGGACAACATTTAGTAACCTTGATAAATCTTCGATTTCTATGTTTGTTATCTCATGAGGTGACATTAAACACTAGAAAACCCAGGTCACAATTGATCAGCATTAGATTATGATGAGATTTTGGTAAAAGATCCTCTCCAACGTGTCATGCATCTAATCCCTCATCAAAGGGTTGAGAGGGCATGGGGTGCTCGCCCATGTGTTGGGGTGCACACCCATGTGAGACTTGAAACATGCATGTCTGATGCATCTATGCAACAACTTTTTCCACAATAAAAACTAGCATTACAAACATGGAATGAGCAAGCTGGAGCTACTAGTACTGGTTTGGGTTTAATACGGCCCTTATAGGTCTAGTTGGTTCAGATTGTTATTCTGGTAAGAACCCCCAGCACATCCCTAATGTAAATTATATCCAGTAATACTAACAAAATTGAGGTTTGAAGCTCAAATGATCCCTAGAGCAAATCATGCAAAACCCTACAAATCCCAAGGGACAGGGTAACCGAGTTGGCAAGGGGCCTTTACTTTAGAAAGCGTGAGGTTTTGAGTTCGACTTCTCTTACCTCTTTGGGGACACTCATATACGGTATTTAGTGCTTTCCACTACTTTCGGTGAAAGTTTAATAATTCTCATTCAACCTCGATGGAATCAGTATGAGTCGACAAAAGGTTTGAAATCGTCTGATTTCTCTAATAACACATTAAATTCATTAATTAATGCAAGTTGCTAGAATTGAAATGAGGGTTGGGTTCGATATGCAAATGAGAAACCTTCTTTTTTCCGGTAAGAAAATGAGAACCATTTTCCTAACTTCCCTTTGTGCATCATTCCAATGATGACTTTGTTGTTTGCCTGCTAGAGATTATTGCAACCTCAACTTAATGTCAAAATTGCTCATGGATGTCCTCAGCATCCACTTTGATATCCTTCCTATGCAGCAACGATCATTATTCTAAAACTCAGATCAGATTAGTCAGTATCGATAGGATTGGATTGATATCGATCTTGATCGAACGTCGATCTTGACCTTTTCAATCCCGATACCAAGTACTATTCAAGGGTAAAAATATAATCATGTGGGTAATCTTAAAAATAAATAAATAAATCTTTTTCATGTTGTTTGAAAATTTTAATTTTCTTCTTATAATTTCTCTTTCAACCATAGAGTCTAAATAGGTTGGGTATGAGTCTGATGGAACTCACCCTTCCCCACCCCATTGCCACGTACTTGAGCTTTCCATTGACATGAAAGCTTGGTTTGGAGAGTCAATGAAGTAAAGACTCTTGGTTGGGTTACTTAGAGAATCATGAAAGGATGACCAGGTCCAAGACTTGAGGACATATAATTCAATGTAAGAACCTCCATTTTGGATTATTCCTACCTTTGGAATTGATGTTAACAGTCTCTCCATTTGTTTTTAAGCAACATTATATGGTCGTGAAGTCTCAATCTATATTTTGAAAAACTACTCAGATGGTGATATTCACAAGAAGCTAAATGGTTTAGGTTGGTTGGCGAGGGAAATGTCTCAATAAAACCTATGCTTCACGCATGGGGCACCAACAATAAGCTACTGGTCAAAGTAAAAAAATGCTACAAAGTGTCAGTAGAGATGGCTAGGAAGGGCATTACTAACCCGAATGGGATCCTCTGGCGTGACATGTCGTCTAACATAGATTCAAGGACTGGGAGCATCTTGGACTGCAAATCCACTTTATTGACTAGGGCATGATATGACTCTAATCAAGTTAGGATTGGAAATATTATATGAAAAATTCTAAGGTTTATGTGCACAATACACTAATATCGATACGTACTGAATTGTATTAGATCCGAATTGGATGAAAATTCAAAAATCAATCCCTTTTTACTGATACTATCGATTTGTAACTCAAGCATGATATAAAAAGAATGGAAAGAAGATCCCCATGAGCCATCCATAATGATCACATTTTTTTTTCCTCGACTAATCCTCAGGGAGACTAGCACAGTAACCCACTGCCATGATCTCCACTTAAGTTGCAGATGCACAGATGGAGAATTGAACATGAGACTGTGCGCCTAATCCACACAATCCCCAATTCGCCTTAACCATCTGGGCAACCCACGGGTGGGTACAAAATAAATAAGAAAACACACACATGCACACACACTCACACAATGCATAGGATAGGGTTCGATCCCATGACCTCCTCCCCAAGTGCCGACTCCATAAGCCGAAACTATCACCACTAGGCTATCCTAGTGTTTGTATAATGCGCATATTTATACTTTCATTCCTCATATAAAATGTGGCCCCTACTAAACAATCCATCTTCCGCCCTCTCATGGGTGTAGTTTCCCATTCTGTTGTCATAGTAAGTCTCTATCAAAAAGTTAGGAGTAAATAGACCTAGTTTGCTTCCATGACACCTATAGTGAAGGGGATGCGGCCATCAATCTCACCTAGTTGTGTCGGGAGTTAACTATGACATAAGAGACTAATCACAAAATCACATCACCAATTGTGAAGTATTCCTGTTCCCAAACCGCCACCCTTTCTCATTTGTGTAAGATTTTGCACAATTAGATTCTCATCTCATTGCCAAAAAAAAAAAAATCACCTCCATTTTGTTTTTTTAACCATCTTGGCTTGTGATTTTCCAGTTTCAATACCTTTTAAAATTTTATTTAAATTTCTTTTCTATTGACTATTAGCTTTCAAATACTATATAAATGTGGATCTATGTGGAGGATAAGATTGGAGAGGAACCTGGTGGTAATCCTATCTAATGCCGAAAGTGACTAACTGGACTTGGACCACCTCCTCCCCACCGACCAACCCAATAATTCTGACCAGCCCCAAATACTGACCCCTTCCATTGTTTGAATCCCTTGGGACCTGGGAGTTATTTAGCTTTCTGTTTTCTTGAAACTTGATAAGGAAAGGATCTCAAGTTATCATCAACTCAACTCATCTCTCCAAGTTCTATGCCAAGACCTTAGGAAGAGACTTATGTAGGCAACTTTTATATATATATTGCTAACAACTAGTGTAGTGAAAAATACTAAACACTCCCATATGATTGATTTTAAAGAAATAAAAGGAATCAAACTCAGAACTGCATGTTTCATGAGGCAAAGGTCCCTTACCAATTCGACTAACCCTTTGAGGTTATAGTGATGTTACCTTTAGTAGATATGTAATATTGCATTTTTGTTTTTTTTTTTTTTTTTTCTAGACAAGAATGTTATCTTTTGACTTGAGATTAGCTTTATTCTCCTTTTGTTTTATACAAGTTTGTGCGCTTAAAAGGCTACATATTTATATTGTATAAATGATATATCTCTCCAGTTAGTCAACCAACAAAATAACATGGTTATTGGAAGGTATAAAGTCCAATTAACCAACATGGATCAGGTGGTTATTGAAATCTATAAAAAAAAGTGTTTTATTTATTATGGTTGATGAGTTGTAAAGTTATAATTGGTATTTGAGAAGTTGTCCTTAATCACTAATTCAGGATTTCTTGGTTGTCATGGAGGTATTCAAAAGATAATGTGTAGTTTGTTGAATTGCAATGGCCAACAAAAATAGGGTTTACAACCAGAAAATCGTTTAAGAGCTGTTAATAAACCGTTTAAGGACTGTTTATGAACCAAAACTGTAATTTGAAAAAAAAAAAATAAACGTTATCAAATCGAATAGTAATAAAAATAATCTCATAAGTCATAACAGTAAATATGGGACCTTCAATGTTTTCATATACTAATTGGGCTTCTCCACCTGATAGTTCAAGTTTTCATATACTAGTTGGGCTTCTCCACCTAATAGTTCGGGCTGGGATATTTATAAGAACGGAGACAGAGTCGGCTATATGAGATAAAGAAGATAAGATTGATCCATGGGTCCATGGGATCAACAATCTTCCAATGGGCTTATCTTTTTCAACTTCTTCTTTTACAATTCACTGTTGGTACTGTGGCTGACACCATTACAAGAACCTCATCTGTTCAATTTGTATATAAAGGCTATCCATTGAATGCACTCATCCAACTCTTCAAATTTAGAGAGATCCCCCATCCTAACCCTCTGAATCACCCACTTAGTCCTATTCACCTTCCCACAGCACAACTTGAGGAAGTGAGACCATTAAGCCCCAGGCCCCAACCCACCAACCTGAGCACTGATGAAGCCCAAAATGATGTCTCCACTCTCTCTTGTTCAGTGGGTGCTCTTCCTCTTTCTCCACCAAATGATGATGATGATGATTTTGGCTACTGCAACAGAACTGAGGCAAGGTTATTACACTGAGACATGCCCAGGAGCAGAATCAGTTGTGAGACAAGTGATGAAAAAAGCCATGAAAAGGGATCCAAGAAGTGCTGCCTCTGTCATGCGCTTGCAGTTCCATGACTGCTTTGTTAATGTATGCCTAGCTACCTCTTGTGTTTGGTTTAATTTGCTTAGTCCATTCCTGTGTTGCTTATGCCATTGGCATTATAATTTTTTGTAGGGCTGTGACGCTTCTTTGTTGCTTGATGACACACCCACCATGCTTGGCGAGAAACTCTCTCTGGCCAACATCAACTCTCTCAGATCATATGAAGTCATCGACGAAGCCAAGGAAGAGTTAGAGAAGCTCTGTCCAGGCGTTGTTTCTTGCGCAGATATCATAATTATGGCCTCCAGAGATGCAGTTGTATTGGTAAAATCAGAAACTACAAAAATCCCAAATGAGAAAACATAAAAAACTCATATTTCTCCCCAGAAATCTTCATGGGCTCTGTTTTCTTCTTGTTGCAGAGCAAAGGACCCAATTGGGAAGTCAAGCTGGGAAGAGAAGACAGCTTAACGGCGAGCCAAGAAGACTCAAACAATATCATGCCGAGCCCAAGAGCCACTGCAATTGCCCTTATTGATCTCTTCAGAAAATTCAATCTCTCTGTAAAGGACCTTGTCGCCCTCTCTGGTTCTCATTCAATCGGCAACGCACGGTGCTTCTCAATTGTATTCCGCCTCTACAACCAGTCAGGAACAGGTAAGCCTGATCCTGCGATGGAACCCGAGTTCAGAAAAAAGCTTGACAAGCTCTGCCCTCTTGGTGGAGACGGTAACGTAACAGGGGACCTTGATTCAACTCCACTTGTTTTCGATAACCAGTACTTCAAGGACTTGGTTTCTGGGCGAGGATTTCTCAATTCTGATCAAACTCTGTACTCCTCCAATGAAAGAACTAGAGAATACGTTCAATACTTCAGCTGTCATCAAGAGGAGTTCTTCAAAGCTTTTGTGGAGGGAATGGTGAAGATGGGTGATCTGCAATCTGGTCGACCTGGCGAAATTCGGAGGAATTGCAGAGTCATTAACAGCCAAACTGTGAAAATCTTGAAGTAATGAGATCAATGAAGAGAAGAGTGAGAGAAAAGATTTAACATTATCAGTGTAATTGTGTGATCAATGATACCACTATAGTATTTGATAGAATGTAAGAGAGATAAGATTAGATGTTAGTGCTCATAGATAGAAACCCATTATAAAAAAGTGCTGTACAAATGTGGAATTCCATTGTAGAGGTTCCCCACTGCTCCATTACATTATTTGTTATTTGAAGTTGACTAAGACATCAGAGCCTCTTGGCCGGAGTTTCGAAACTTTCCTCCGACCTTTTTTTATAGGTTTTGCTCCAAAAGCCAACGGTCGGATTTCTGCATCAACACAGAGAATCACACAGTGGAAGCAATTGACTGTGGAGCACATCTAGTTTCATTTATTTTGTGTGATTCTATGTGGAAATTGGAATTGGTTTTGATACACACTTGATTCTCACAAGTGTTTCTTTGGGTTTCCCCCACCACCCTCTATTATTTTATAGTGATAGCCTTGACTTCTACTGCCAATTCTAATATTTTAAGCTCAATTGTTGTGAGAATCTTCAACTACAAGTATTTTTTATGGTAAAAATCACATTTGGGAATGAGAAAAATGCTTCGAAGAGGAAAAAGCTCCCCAAAGAGTCATTATGGTAAAGATAGAGACAGTTGAGGGAGTCAATTTCATACTGTAACTGTTTACCAAATCGAATCGAATCATTTAAACCAAAATCAAGTAAACAATTATTATTTGATTTCATTTTTTTAATCATTTGGGTTTCGATATAGACTGAAAAAGTATTGGTTCAAAATTATCTAGAACCATATGAAGTTGATAAACCAATAAAATGCGAAACGAATAAAACCGATTAAACCATAATATCGAATCAATTAAAATGTATGACAAAAATCGAAGCCAAACCAGCGATAAACCATTAACCAGAATTGACTACAAATCAAGTAACCAAAACCAATTAAAAATCGGTTTCAATTTGGGGACTTGAAACCAAATTTTGTTTTGATTTCTGTCAATTACACATGAACCGAATAGAATTAAACCATTTAAACCCAACCCATTAACACCCTTTAACACAGCCTTATTATTTAGTAGTTAATAATAAACAAAGGACGATGGAATGGATATTTTCTTCGTTTGGATGGGACTCAAATTTTCATAAAAATGGTGGTAAAGCCTGATTTTGCGCCATAAATGGAGTAAAGATTGTGAAGAGGTTCACTCAAAGCAGATAGGATTTTCTTTGTTGTGGGTCTTGTATTTTAGCTATGGCAATGTAGACTCTGATTTCATGGGAGTGATGGTCATGGTGGTCCACCTCTTGCATTTCAGTGTTTGGAAGTAAGACGGCAATATTGGAAAGTGGATCAGATAGTGAGGGAAAGAGATTCCTGACCGGCCGGAAGGCCCAATGCTCCATAAGATCCAACATTGGTAAGCAGGTAGGGTTTTGTATGATAGCTAATGATGGTGGAAAGAGCCTCAGAAAAGGCAAACTAGTAGAAAGAGCTATCACTTGGTTTATGATTTTTAGTAATGAGAAAGGTGACATACAGCTCCCAGTCTGCTAGCTATGGTGGAATCTGTTTCACCAACAGCTCATTTACTAAAATTAAGTTGAAATCTGCTGTAGAAAAATGACAGCCTAAAACAGTTTAGGAAAGTTTGGAAATCACAAACAAATAATTATACAATTATATGAGGATTTATTTGGTTTGACAAGATTGTTTACGTCCATGGTGAGATGAAATCCACTTCACTATCACAGAAGAATAAGGTTATAACCGCTCTTCCTCGTAGCTCTCTCATATATTGATTACCGAGAAAAAACCCTTGTTACAAGTATATCGCAAAACCCTCGTTACAAGTATATATAAGTAATTTACTGAAATACTCATATGGTCCTAAAAAATTTATCAGGGGCTACCGTGATGCAGATTAATTACCAAAATAGGCTTGTTTTATTAGGAATAAGTCTAGGGTTGGGTTCCATACATGTTAGGCCTTTGATCTCATGTGTTTTGAGTGTATTGGACTACTTTTATGGGTTTAAACTAGGGGTTCTAAGGTTGCATATGGGATTTAGTGATTTGTTTCCTTTTTCTTTAGTTTTCTTTTTAGATGGGGTTATTTAGTTTCTAATTTCAGCACCTAAATTAGTTTTTAATTTCAGTACCTAAATTAGTTTCTAATTTCAAGTCATTGTAGTTTCTAATTTCTGTCTAGACTAGTTTCTATTTTCATTAGATTCTAATTTTCAGTTTTTAGTAACTTCTTGTAATCAATTTTTAGTAACTCTGATTTAGTAACTCTGAGTTACTATTACTTGTAAACCCTCTCCATCATTATTATAAATAAAGGAGAGCTCTCATCATAGAGAGACAATTTTGATTTTGAAAAAAAAAAGAACTTGCTGCTGGTCGCTACCATGCATCTACTGGATTTTCTGTGTGTGTGATCACAGAACAAGGGGTTGGTGTTTGATCCGGTCGACTCCTTGCGACGTGAAGTTCAAGAGGGTTTCTTCAAGTGTTCTTTTTCTTCTTCAAGGTATTATGAGGCCCTATACTGCCCTACTGCCATAGGTATTTAATTCAACCTTTTACTCAGTTCTGTCCAGCGATAAAGTGGTCTGCAAAGAAATCTCATATTCTGTCCAGGTCTATTTCTCCATCAGTTTGGTCTGAAATTTTGATCAGAGATTCCCCTCACCTAGGAAGAAACTTGATCCACATATGAGCCTTTTCTCATCAGTGGTTTGTGAGATATACGAACTCACCATATTTTTGTCCTGTAGTGGATTTCTAAACAGAGGACAGAACCGATAAGGTCCTTTCTGTCCCCCTGTCTTTCTGTGATTGGCATTCTGGTTGGGCTATGTTTGGGACTCATTATTATGTCTGAATTAGTCCTAGTTGCTGGTCTATTTTCTGATTTGATAAAGGATCAGTTTTGGAGATCGATTTGACTGCTGAGAAATCCTTCTTCATTATTTCTGGTTTGTGGAATTATTGTCTTATATAGGCTGTAATCTGGTTGTTCTCTAATCTAAAAGTTCTTGCAGTTTTGGGACTGGTTTGGTTGTCAAATCCCTCCCTACATTAAGTGGTATCAGAGCCATGGCTGAGAACAACACCCCCACCTTAGCTTCTATAATGGAATTGATACAGAATATGAGAGCCGAATTGAAGGCTGAATTGAAGGTTGAATTGGATACCAAGTTGTTGAATGAAGAGACTCCACCCCAACAGCCTACTGACAGTTCACGTACAACACCCGAAGTGGACACTCCAATGAATGTGGTTGTTCAGTTGACTATCAGGAGAACAAACCCTAATCTGAAAGCACCACAGAGGGTTCCGGTAGCACAACCTACTTTTGAAGAGCATGTAAGAGGATATTTTGAGACTGAGCGTCCCGTGCAACTAAGGTATTCTGGAGATTCACAGAAGGTCAAGCTCGATCTGACGGAGTTTGATGGGAGATATGACCCCCAATTGTTTTATGATTGCGTAGTGGCACTAGACGACTATTTTGACTATTATGAGTTACCTGAGGAACGGAAGATGAAACTAGCTCGTGCTAAACTAGTTGGGGCTGCTCGTGAGTGGTGGAGGACCTATGAGCTAGAGTTAGAAGACCGTGGTAGAGAACCTACTAGTTGGGAGGAGATGAAGCTTGAGTTATCAGATAAATACTTGCCACGCAACTTCAGAGCTCGCATACAAGACCAGCTGAACTCTCTTCGTCAAGGGTCTATGACTGTTGCCGAGTACATGAACAAGTTTGACGCACTTTATTCTCGTACAGGCATAAGGGAGAATGAAAGGCAACTGTTATCTCGATTTCGACTGGGATTACGAGTTGAAATCAACAGGGGTATCGGAGTTGTTGAAGTGCACTCAGTAAGGGATTGTTTTGACAAGGCCCTACCAGCAAAGGAGCTACTAGCACAGCCAGTTAGAAGGTTTGGTTTCCAAGCTGGGGAGGAAAAGAAGAATTTTCCAGCCACTAAACCTAGTAGTTCAGCACCTCCAAAATCCACTTTTCCTCCACGAGCTGATCATAAAGGAAAGGCACCCATGTCAAGTAGTAATAAGGTACAATGTTTCCATTGTCAAGAGATAGGACATTTTGCTAAGTCTTATCTGCATAAGCAGTGGGTTAATGCAGTAGCTGAGGTTGAAGACTCCAATGAGGAGGATGAGTCAGCTTTTTATCCCTACCCATTAGATGATGATGATGGTGGTGGATATGACTATGATATGGAAAACACTAATGAGGATGATGCCCAGGGAATAAATATTGTTACTCGCATATTAGTGGCTGAAACCAAAGGAGAGGATTGGTGACGTAACTGCATATTCTACAGCCGTATGAAGTCAGGTGAGCATACTTGTCAGATTATCATTGATAGTGGCAGTTGTGTCAACGTTGTTTCTGAAACCTTTGTGAAGAAAGCAACCTTGAAAGCTAACCCACATCCTCGACCTTATAACGTATCCTTGCTGAATGGTAATACCTTAGAGGTGAATAAGAGGTGCTCAGTTCCTTTGAAACTTTACCGATATGAAGAGAAAGTATGGTGTGATGTGATCCCAATGAAACTCACAGATGTATTGCTTGGTCGTCCCTAGATGTATGACAATGATGCCATGGTTGGAAGGAAGAAAAATCTGTGTACTTTCATGTGGAAGGGTGTTCCTACAACTTTCTATCCAGTAAATGTGCCGGCTGAAATACGGCGGAAGAGATCATTAAGGTCAAATCAGAAGGGCATTGACAATGAGAAGAAGGTATTAGCTCTGCCCACAAAGGAGTTGCTAACTATTTCCCATAAACAGTTCTTACGCACAAGTCATGAGACTGGAATGGTTATGGCACTTGTTACTAGGGAAGTCACCCCCCAACCTGAGGTAACGTATAGTGCACCTATCAGAGAGCTCCTGTCTGATTTTTCTGACTAGTCCCTGATGATCTCCCAGATGAGTTGCCTCCCATGAGAGACATAAAGCATACAATTGACTTGGTACCTGGTTCGGTTTTACCCAACCTTCCTACTTACAGACTTAGTCCTACTGAGCATGCCGAGCTGAAACGACAAGTGGATGAGTTACTACAGAAGGGCTTCATTGAGGAGAGCTTAAGTTTTTGTGCAGTACCAGCTTTACTCACGCCAAAGAAGGAAGGTTCTTGGTGTATGTGTGTGGACAACTGTGCTATCAACAAGATAACAGTCAAGTATAGGTTTCCTATACCACGACTAGATGATTTGTTGGATATGCTGTCCGGGGCAAAGATCTTTTCCAAGTTAGATCTGAGGAGTGGCTATCATCAGATTTGCATCCGTTCTGGAGATGAGTGGAAGACCGCCTTTAAGACCAAGGATGGCTTATATGAGTGGAAAGTCATGTCGTTCGGTCTGACAAATGCACCTAGTACTTTTATGAGGGTGATGACATAGGTCCTTCGTCCCTTCATTGGTCGCTTTTTGGTTGTTTATTTTGATGACATTCTGGTATACAGTAAGAACCAAGAAGAGCATAAGGATCACTTGAGGCAAGTCTTGAGAGTACTCCGTGTTGAGAAGTTATACATTAATCTCAAGAAGTGTTCCTTCATACTGCCCAAGGTTGTATTCTTTGGATTTATAGTATCATCAAAGGGGGTTGAAGCTGATCCGAAGAAGATCAAGAGCATCACTGATTGGCCCACACCTAAGACTCTAACAGAAGTCCGTAGCTTCCATGGGTTGGCTTCCTTCTATAGGAGATTTATTCGAAACTTCAGTGCAGTAATGGCACCCATCACTGAATGTATGAAGTCGAGTAAAGGGAAGTTTGAATGGACAGCTGCAGCGACCAAAGCCTTCGCTCTTGTGAAGAGGAAGATGACCGAGGCAGCCATCCTACGCCTACCAGATTTTGACAAAGTATTTGAGGTAGCTACAGATGCTTCACATGTTGGGCTAGGAGGAGTGATAATGCAAGGAGGACACCCCATCGCTTTTTATAGCGAAAAATTGAAAGAGGCCAAGAAGCGCTTTTCAGCTTATGATCTGGAGTTGTATGCAGTCGTCCAAGTGCTACGCCATTGGAGGCACTACCTCATTGGTAAGGAGTTCATTTTGTACACTGATCATGAGGCCTTGAAGCACCTTCACTCACAGAAATCGATTAGCCACAGACATGCCAAATGGATAGCCTACTTGCAGGAGTTTTTATTTACTATGAAGTACAAGGTGGGAAAAGAGAATACAGTGGCTGATGCACTTAGCCAGAAAGTGCTCACACTTAACACATTTTCAGTACATGTTATTAACATAGATCAGATACGAGGTGAGTATACATCTGATTCTGATTTCAGCACTGTCTTTATGGAGTTACAACAAGGTGGGCAACACTAAAGTACTCTATTCATAATGGGTACTTGTTTTTTAGCACGCAACTTTGTATCCCAAACTCTTCCCTATGTCATCACATCATACAAGAGTTACATGGAGGAGGATTAGGAGGACATTTTGGAAAAGATAAGACTCTTGCACAGGTGATTGATCGATATTATTAGCCATGCATTACAAAGGATGTAGATCATGTGATCAAGAGATGCCGTGTATGTCAGTTGGCAAAAAGGGGAAAACAGAACACAAGTTTATACTCTCCACTACCTGTTCCTCATGCACCGTGGCTTGATGTTAGCATGGATTTTGTTCTTGAACTACCCCCTACTAGAGAACGATATGATTCCATTATGGTGGTTGTGGATCGTTTCTCTAAGATGGCTCATTTTATACCTTGTCGTAAGACTTTTGATGCTTATCAGGTTGCAAAGCTCTTCTTCAAGGAAGTAGTATGACTACATGGGCTGCCAACTAGTATTGTATCTAACCGTGACGTTAAGTTTATGAGTTATTTTTGGAAGACATTGTGGTTGAAGACAAATACAAAGCTGAACTTTTCAACTGCATTTCATCCACAGACAGATGGACAGACAAAGGTGGTGAACCGTAGCTTGGGAAACTTGTTGAGGTGTTTGGTTCGAGACTATGAGAAAACATGGCCTTCTATTCTTGACATTGCAGAATTTGGCTACAACAGCTCAGTGAACAGGACAACAGGTCGTACTCCTTTTGAGATCTTGCTTGGAATCCAACCTAAGCGGCCATGTTGACCTTATGTCACTCCCACCCCAGGCTCGAGTTAGTATTGAAGCTGATGAGTTCTTACGTCATATCACTGAGGTGCATGCCAACGTTCGACGGCGTATTGCCTTGAACAATGAGGTGTATAAGGCTTCTGTTGATCGTCATCGGCGTTATGTGGAGTTCAAACCTGGGGACATGGTGATGATTCGAGTAAATCCTGAACGGTTTCAGACAGGTGTCAATACCAAGCTACATCCACGAAAGATGGGTCCCTACAAGGTGCTGAAACGTATAGGACCTAATGCTTATGTGATTGAGTTGCCTGATGACATGACCATAAGCAACGTGTTTAATATGGTTGATCTTCACCTTTATGTTAGGGATCATTCAGATGATGGAGACTCGGAGCAAATGCTGAGGTTGCCTCAACTGAAGCCACCCACTTCTAAAGTTATTGAAGACGTCTTGGATGAAAATTACAAGACCTCTCGCCGTGGAACCGGTTATCACACTTTTCTTGTCAAGTGGAAAGGTCGTCCCCGTAGTGACTGTACTTGGATTCATGCTGATGATTTCAAGAGGCTTGATCCCGACTTGTATGATCGCTACATGTCCCTTATCCATTCGTTGGAGTCGAATGTTTCCAAGCCGGGGAGAGTTGATGCAGATTAATTACCAAAATAGGCTTGTTTTATTAGGAATAAGCTTAGGGTTGGGTTGTATACGTGTTGGGCCTTCAGTCCATGTGGTTCGGAGTATATTGGGCTACTTTTATGGGTCTAAACTAGGGGTTCTAAGGTGGCATACGGGATTCAGTGATTTGTTTCCTTTTTCTTTAGTTTCCTTTTTAGATGGGGTTATTTAGTTTCTAATTTTCAGTCATAAATTAGTTTCTATTTCTAGTTTAGCAACTAAAGGACTTTCTATTTTGTAAGTTTCTATTTTCAGTTTTAGTAACTAGTTGAGTTTCTAATTTTTAGTTTCCTATTTCAGTTTTGGAAACTAAAGTTAGTTTCTATTTTATGTAACCCCTATCACTGTTATAAATAAAGATGATGGCTCTTTTAATGAGCCACGATTTTGACAAACTATATGGCTGCTACTGCTGCTTTCTCTGCAAGAGAATTCCTTTGTGTTTGATCAAGGAAGAAGGGCTTGGTGTCTGATCCAGGTGACTCCTTGCGGCGTGAAGTCCAGGAGGGTTCTTAGTGTGTTTCCTTCTCTTCTTTACAATCTATATTCAAGCTAATATTGCTGCTACAACCAGGTATTTATTTTTAAACTACTGCCCAGAAAATTCTGCAGTTTTTTGCCAATCGGTCTCCTCTAAAAAGGGCAGTTCCAGCCCTCGGTTTGAGCCCAGATTTTGATCGATTGTTTATCCATATACTACTAAGGATCGACCTTAGTTTGGACTGTTTCTGAGGAGCCTGTAAAGAGATATTCAAAATCTCCCTATTTTTGTCTTCTAGCGGCTTTAGCTTCTATTTTCTGGATTTGACATCTCTGCTATTATGACTGCTGATTTCTGGACTCCTGATCATACTTGAGAAGAACTTGAAGTGGTTAATACACTTAGTCAGTCCCTGGTTTAGTTCTAAGGGTTGCTGCTCTCTTTGTTTAATCTTTGTGCTAATATTCCTTAAGATCGATAGTGCTACTAGACTGTTATGTGAAGTCTGATTTCTCATATATCTGTGGAGCTGGTTTTGGTTGTTCTTTGGTTACAAGTTCCTGTTGTTGGGTCTAGTTTGATTGTTCAGATCTAGTCCTACATTATGAAGAGAAGTCCATTTATTGGAAGGGTATGCTCAAGATTTCTTTAGTTTATAGACCTCCACCACGTATGAAGGAAAAGAGGCCTGAAGCTCGCAGAGTTGAAGAGAAAAGGTTAGAGTTCAACAAGGATAGTGTTGGGGTGAAGAATATCATATGCCATAGTTGTGGCGAGAATGGTCACTATTCCAACAAGTGTCCCAACAAGACTCGTTCTGTGAACGTAACAGAGAAGAGTGAAGATGAATCTCATTTATATCCTTATCCCCTCGAGGACGATGATATTATTGATGATGAAGATGAGGATGTAGAAGCTCATTCAGCTAGCCTTTCATCTTTTTCGAATAGACTAGTTGATAAGGCTCCTCTCTTCAGACAGAAGGGTACTTTCCTGCATGGCTCCGACCATACTAATGTTCATGCAGTTGTTGATACTGGGGCAGAGGCAAATTTTATATCTGCTGAATTTGTTCGAGCACACAACCTTCCACAGAAGCAGCTTTTCAAGAAGATTCACGTGCGAGGTTTTGGACCCACAGCTCGAGAAGAGGCCATTGCAGTTGTTCGAGTACACCTACAGTTTGGGCCACTACAGTACCATGTCACCTGCTTGGTCACCCCATTGGCACACTGCGACATTCTTCTAAGGCGACCTTGGCAGCGACATGCAGGCATTCTCTATGATGGCGCATGGAACACCATCAAGGTGAAGCAAGGAGGTCGTATGTACTTAATGAGGCCACATGCATTATCAGACATGCCACGTCGTCGACTGACTCCAGCTCCAGTGACGCGTCAACCTACTCTCCCTCCTCTTGGTGTTATGTTTTCATCTTCTGCTTCGAGATACGTGCCACCTCATCAGCGAGCAAGTTACAAGGGTATCTTGAGAGCACGACCTAACTCGACGGGGTCGAGTTCTTTTAAGACCGGGAGAGCTGATACAGTTGCACAATGGACTTAGGAAAGAAATATCTTTTGATTTGATTTTCTATTGTTTTAGAAATAATTTCTTTTTAAATTAGCTAGCTTCTAATTTTAGAATAGTTTCCATTTTCAAGTAGTTTCTATTAATTGTTTGATTTTTCCTTTATATTAGTCATGTAATAGAGAAGAACTCAGTTTTAGATTTGAAATTTTGATTTGAAATTGGATGTTTACTTGGCTGAAGCTTTGGCTGTCGTGACTCTCTCCTTTCTTATTTTTTTTCTCCTTTCTTCTCTTTCTATTTTCTTCTTCTACTTTTCTCTTCCTTTTCTGGTTTGTATTCTTTTCTCTATTTCTGGGCGGTAGTTGCAGTCCCAAACAAAGGGATCGATCTCCCTCATTCTTGATCTGCTTGGACTGAGATTTTGGTGGAGGGTTTTCCTTCCTTAGGCGACCCTAGCCCTAGAATCTCGTCTCCAGAAGGTCGTTCTATCAAGAGGTTCAAGACCAAGTTCAGATCTGGTTCCCTATTACTGCCAGATCTGAGTTGCAGGGACAATACAACTCCTCTTACTTCTTGTTTGAAGTGTTTATTTGTCGGAGTCAAGAGACCCTAAGGCTGGCAGCCTTCGTTTCGAAGTTCAGGTCAAACCAAGCTCTATCGAAGGAGTCCGATCGATCGGAGTTTTTTTTTCTGTTCCGCTGGTTTCTGGTTCTCACGATAAGAAGAAGAAGAAATAGGTTTTTTTTTCTTTTGTTTTAAAAGAATTTATTACCTGTTATTACATGAAAGCCCCTGTCCTGAAATTGTGTTCTATTATTCCTCCCCCTCACTTAAACAATTACACATTACCCCTCATCTTCTTCTTTTATATTTCAGTTTGACCCTACTCTTTATTTTCCTCTCTCTTAAGCTCTTAAAATTGTTTCTGAAATTACAAGAATACCCCTCAACCATTACATTTAGCTTCTTAGTCATTCTGGTGGGCCCTAAGTGATCCAATTCCTGATTTTGGGAACCCAAATCCGCATCAGAAGGAGTGGAGAAGCTACCTGTGAGCCGGAAGAGAGTATAGCCCTAGAGCTATTGGTGCTACTGCAGATCTAGATTTTGAAAGCGCTACCATGATTAGACCTTGCAAATAGTTTTTTTGGCAGATCTAGGGTTTCCCTAAAAAATAACTCTCACAACTTCAATCTTCAAGACAAAAGAATCCCTCTTAAAAAAAAATAATAGTACATGCACTTTTATATATATATATATATATATAAAGTTAAAAAGAATTTGTATATGCACGCGAGAGAGGCAGAAGTGGGATAGATCCACTGCTATAGGGATGCACAGGCACCAAGAACAAAAGCTCTATAGATGCCTGCAACAATGGTGTATCCTACCCTCATTAAAATTATCATAAACAACACAAGACATGAGAACTTTCTTAAAACTTAACAGGCATACAGAATTTCACACTGAAACTTCATGTGTTTTCCAATAAATGAAAATATTTTTTTTGAAATTTATTTAGTCACTCACGGCCAGATAATTCTTGTCCTTCATCTAAAATTATGGACTTAGCTGACTGAAATTCAGACAAGTAATCCTTCAAAAAATTGACTAAAATAATTATCTATTGTATGCCATTTTTCATAAAATTAGTATATAAAAGCTGTTAGTTTGCAAGGTTAATATCCAAAGAACTGAAGACAACACTGGTTTCAGAAATGTGTTTCAATGTTAAACCTGAAAAGAAAGCCTCAAAACAAATTGCCCAATACTCAAGAGAAGTACAGTTCAATGCATCAAGCCTTTTCCCTACTCAAATACATATATCAGAAAAATAATTTCCAGGTATCAGATGATACCTTTATTGTAACATCCTCAATTCCATCAGCAACTATTATTCGAATGGGAGGTGCAACTTTTTCTGAATCCATAAACCACTCTTGGACAGCACGCAAGGAATTTTCTTAACCAACTCAAAAACCATAAGACGCAAGTGCCTTGGAACATACCTATTACAGAAGCAAACAATATAAATGTACTATAGAATTGAAGTATCATTCTGTTACATCCTCAAAAAATATTGAAATTCATTAAGTCTACTTAGATGGATTAAACATTGCTATCATCTGTTCACAAGTCCAAGAACCAAAACAAGGATGCAGTTTGCTAGATCTATCAAAAGACTTTTAATGCATGCAACTTCAAATTTGAAGAGTCGATGATGTATTCTGCTTGGTTGTGGCTCTCACCTGAAATTGATTCAAATACAAAAGATGAATGAGATCCTTTAAGAAGGATTCATTTATTATTTATTGTTGACATGGAGATAACCTAATACCAGAATGGAAACGCAAGTATCTGAATCATAATGTATTTAGAAAATTCAAATCTGCAAGGAGGTATAAACATAACAATTATATTTTTGTTTTTGATAATTAAAAATTAATTCATGAAAGGAGAATCACAATACGCAGGAGTACATAGTTACAAAATCCTACCATCCCATAAGAATTACGGTAACAGTCACAGCAATTGAGACTCACGAAGTAATATCTTCTCCAAAACAATGTCTCAGTCACGCAACATAATAGCCTTTCCAATTCATCAACAGTTTCAATGGCACTTCTTAACATCCATTTGAAAAGAATATCCAGCTGGGCAGCATGATCTTTGGATGGGCCTCATAAGCTAGGCATATCACCAAGGTTCCTCTTTAGTATTCTTCGTCTACCCAATTACATGGTCTGAATTGCCTTCAACTATTGCAGGAATCCATCCTTATTCAATCAAAAATTGGTACCTTGTTTCCAAAGTACCAGCAGAACTGTCACACTAATGACATGTTTAGATTATTAATATGTTGTTCCTTCCATATGAGAAAGCATATAATATATACATATCTAATACACTAACAAAGAGAACTAATAAAGTTGCCTTAAAATCTTTAGTAGATGTCTCTGCAGAGGAAGAGGAGGAGAAGGAGAATAACAAGAAAGGGGGGCAAAGGATAAATTCCACAAACAGATAATGAATTCCAACAACCTATTTTCAGTCTTCCCATCAAGTTTCTCAGAAGAAGGATCCAGGCCACTACAAGTCCAGCAAGCTAACCTCTGTTTTGGAGTTACAACTCCTAAACTAATTCACAAGATCGAACTGATTTTCAGAATCATAATTTCTCCCACCAGTCCATGTACTTCTGATCCATCCCCTTTCCTGAAAATAAGAACATTAACCATGGAAAGAAAATACTCTTGAAGAATGATTTAAAAATATTAGGTCCTAATAAAAGGAAACAGAAATAGCTAAAAAGCAGCCACCAAGAAAACAACAAGAATGTACCACTTACCTCTGTCAATAGTTTGGGGGAATTTCTAGGGCTGCAATTCCAAAGCCAATCTCTCCTCCTTCAGGTTCAGTGGTTGTTAGGAGTTTCTTAACTGATGTTCCTCTGGAAGCATAACTTCAGCAACTTCAACCTGATTTCAAAAAATAAACTTAATTAGTTTAACACAATCATGTTAGATAATGTTTATAAAAACTTCACTTCCCTTCCCTTTTATTCCACTTACAACCAAATGGAACCGAAAGGATAAATAAAAATGAGGAATCCCAAATCAAAGGGTGCAGCCCATCAACCACCAGAAAGCAAATCCCATCAAAAGAAGTATTTCTGCAACATGATGCTTAAAAGTGCATAACCACAAGAAGGAGGACAACTAATCTATGCTGGACCTTTGGGTTGAAATTCTCAATAGATTATTGAGTGCTTTGAGGTATTTCTTATCATCAATTTTCCCCCTATTAGAAACAGTTATTTTGGTACACAGTTGAGCCAAAAAAAAAAATAGTACAGCAGTAATGGTAGTAATAGCATGATAAAAGGAGAAAATTTGATCAAATTCCTTCTGTTACAGATTTAATCTTTTTTGGCCATCCTTTTGCTGGAGTCAACAATTGCTCAACAATACAACCAGTTGTCGCCATTGAAAGAACAATATTCTACCGAGAACGAGCTGCTTGGATGTACTCTGCCTTACCATATGCAATATGAGTAAGGGGTTTTAGGAAGTAATAGGATTTGGTGAACAGTTCTTTTTATCTTCCATAAGTCAAGGCTCATGTTTGTCAAACCAAACTACTGCTAGAAGTTGGAACTACAAATCAGTTCCGTAAATTAACATCAATACTTCCTATGAATCCAGCCCATGGTAAAAACCCAGAAATCAATAAAAGAAAAACTAGGTTTCATTACCTGTCTTTGTAGAGTTTCAGCATCAAACGAAATTGAATGTAGAGAGCTTGAATTTAGCGATCCCGGCATGAGATTTTGGTCTGGTCAAGCTCCCTCAGTTGATGGCGGTGAAATCAGCTGTTGTTTTCGAGTATTCTTCGCTTCAAAGTGAGAGAGAAATTTTAGCCCATCTCAGAGATTGCCCACAAATCGTTCGCTGTCACGGAGACGACCGCACCATTGAAAACGGTTAGCGATTTTACAATATCTTCTTGGAGTATGCTTCCAGAGGTACTCTGGCTGATCTGCTCAAGAAATCTGGTGGAGCTTTGGTTGAATCGGATGTGAGTTTTACAATGTCTTCTTGGAGTACGCTTCCAGAGGTACTCTGGATGATCTGCTAGAGAAATCTGGTGGAGCTTCGAGAATATTGAACCGAGCGTACTGGTATTGCAGCGAGGAGAGAGAAAGGAAGGGAGAGAGTGGGAGTGTTGAGAGCGAGAGAGAGAGAGACCATATTCAAACCAAAAATTAGAAATTTTAGGATTTTTTTTTTGCTAGTAAAGAAAATATTAGGAAATCAATTGACGTGAGAGAATTTAGAGAGATATTTTATTTAACTTAATTTTCAATGATATCAAAATATTAAAAAAATATTAAAGATACCAATAATATCAAAAATATTAAAAGGATTGAAAAGAAAAATAAATAAATAAGGAAGACAAGACATTAAAATCAGTTAAAAAGGTAAAATGGATAAAAGAAAAATTAGTAACAAAACGTGAGTATATGTATTTATATAATAATATAATATATATCTTATCATACTTTTTTTTTATTATTATTATACTCATATTTCGTGATTAATCTTGACTACTTTATCCTTCATTTTTTTTATTTAAATATTATCTTTATCTTATTATTTTTCATCTTACTTTTTCTTATTTTTTCCATATATTGGTATCTTTTTCTTTAATTTTTTCTTTTTTAATTTTAAAATACAAATTCTTTCCCAAAATCCTCTTGTTCGTGCTCCTAAACCCTTTTTCCGACGATCTCTTTCATCTCATCCTCATTCTGTTTCTCCCCCTGGCAGACCTAGCTATCCCAGCTTGCTCTTGTTGAACCCAGCATTCTCTCTCACAGTTGCTCATCTCTCAAGCCTTCCGTCTCATGTTCTTCTCCGCCTGCATCTAAAGCTTAGTGATGGAAAGAAATCAAGTCCATTTCCGTTTGCACTTCGTCTCTATTTGAATCCCAAGCTTGATGATGGAAAAAAAAAAAAGTTTTTTGTTTCTTTTGTTTCGTTTTTATAAGCTCTTTGTCGAAACCTTACACAAAAACCCTATACTCTTTTGATTTACTCTTTTGATTCTCTCATCCCTGTGCTCTTTTGATTCTCTCATCCCTGTGCTCGACTCTCGATTTCTTTTTGTAATTTTCCTTTTGCGTCTTCCAATTGAACCGGCAGTCTTCGGTCTAAATTCTCCTTTGGTATCAGAGCAGTGTTTATTTATAATTCTATTTAGTTTATAAAAAGTTTATGTTTTTTGTTTATCTGCATTATTTTAGTTTCATAGAATATCTTACCAGTGAATATAATAGGATATATCATTACGATTATTTTAGAATAGAATATATCGATTTGAACTCTTTATCTGGTATAGTTTTAGTAGAATATAAAGATTATTGCTCCTCTATAATAGAATCTTCAGAAGAATTAAAAAATTTGCCAGAAGAAATAAAACGAATTATTTTACAAAAAGTCAACCTAACTCCAGAAGAATTACTTAATAAATATAGAAGACAAATTTTGAAATATAACCAGTGGAAAGGATTACATAGATGATATTATCCATTATTAGCCTTACCCAGAAGCTTAACAGACTGGACAGATTAGATTATTTAAGTTTAGAAATTCCTAAAGAAAAAGCAGAAATAATTACAATAGATAGATATAAATTAGATTGCAGATTCGATATAAGACACAGACATAAATTACACAGTAACAATCCAGATCATATATCAGAATTAATAAACAGCCTGATAGATTTAAATATATCATTAATAGAAAGGATAAATCAGAACCAAGAACGAATAACCCAAGAATTAGAAATCTATAATAAAAATCTTTTTAATTCCCCTAATACAAGAGATCTATCATCCTATAAAACCCAACAAAATTTAGACTATATTAACCAAGGTGTTACATTATTATTAAAAAAGAACAAAACAGATACTGAATTAAATAAAATTATAACACATCAACTATCAGAGCTGTCAAAAAGAATCGAACAGAGATTTCTAGAAATAAATAATAAATTTGAGAATAAAACTAAAAATCTTGAAAATTTATTAAAATTTTATAATAAATAAATATTGAGATTATACAACAAGAGCAAAGAAGATTAAGAAATTTAAAACTATTGATGAGCTTAGAACCAGAGATAACAGAATTACGAAGCCTATTAGAAGATTATTCATTAGGATTATCTATAGAAAATTTAGGATTATCAAAGTATAAACCAGCAGCATCTCACGATCAGATCTTAATAGTCCAGAATAATATAATTATAATAGGGTTAATAAAAATATTGAAGAAATTAGAAGTAATAAACAAAAACAGTGAAATTACTAAAGGAATAGACGATATAGGACAAAAACTTAGTGGATTAAAGATATCAACATCAGGAGATAGTACTAAAATAACAAAAAAGCCTTTTAGTGAAAGTTTTATACCAACAGAAAAAATATCAGAAGAAGGAACCTCAACAAAATCATATAAGTTAAAATGAATAGGTTCAGACCATTCTCAGGAAGAAGTAGAACATTACAAGAAAATGATACAAGATCCCAAAACACAACCGATGATAGTATGTTAAGAAGAGTATCAAGAGGAAGTGGAAGTAATAGTAATAACGAAGATATAAGATTAGAGGAAGTAATAGATATAGAATCTGATATAACTAGATTTAGCACACAACAAGCCCATATGATAGACCCAAGATAGTTATATGCTCATAACAGATTTTTAAGAGACACTAGTTTATTTTCAGGATACCAAGAAGTTACTTTGTCTGTCTCAGATGGGGAAGTAGAAACCATAGATGTATAAGCCAATAATCAATTAGACAACTTTTAATAACAAATAAAAGATATTTCCATTTAGGATTATTTATAATAGGAATTAAAGGATTTGCAAGGAAGAAAATTGGGACAAAAGTATTAATATGCTTAATAGATGAGAGATGGGATACTAAAACCCAATTAAAACAAGCCTTAATAGCCATGACAGAAGTAGATTTATCTAATAATAAATCATTATATTATGTAGCCCCAGATTTTCAATTAAGAATAAAAGAATTACCTAAATTTATAAAAATAAAAGTTATGACAAAAGGATATGAGTCATTTAAAGGAGATAATTTAATGATGTGCATAGGGTTAATAGGAAAAATAACAAATAACTCTACAACTAATTACAAAGTATCTATAGAAGAAGTTATTGAAGGAATATGATCAAAAGGAAGTAAGTTATTAAAACCACCAGAAATAGACCCAACAGTATTAGCAGGACAATAATGGAATTTAAGTAAAATAACAGAGGATAGTGAAACAAATACGGTCTTTGTACCCAGGGATAGTTTAATATACTAAGATAGTAATAATAATTACAGATTGAGATTTTTAGATTATGAAACAAGACCAGGAGCTGAAATTAGTATAGCAGATACTATAGATAATGAGGAAAGAAAAAGACTAATAAGAGATCTAGAAAACCAGAATATCACATCAGCCGTAATAGAAGATAGAATAATAACAACAGAAGAAATAAAAATATTAAAACAACATGATAAATATGGATTGATAGGAACATTATTGTATAAAAGAAAGTATGAAATAAAACTTACTAAAGAAGACAAAATTAGACTAGAAAATTTAGCAATAGAATTAGGAATAATGACAGAAGATGAAGAACTAATTGACAGAGGAGATAGATTTATTATAAGAAAATCCATAAAAGAAGAAAATGAAAGTATCAATGATAAAATTAGTGAAATTAGTGAAATAAATCCTAGACTATTAATTAATGAAGAAATAAACGACAATGACAGTTTAGCATCTGACATAGAAGAATTACAAAATATAGAAGCAATGAATGATGGAGGATATGATAACACAAGATCATATGGTCCTAATAATCCAAATATGGCATGGGGAAATAGACCAAGATGGAAATTAGAACCAATAGAGTTAGGACAACCAAAAGATAATTTTAAATATTATAAGCTTAGAGGAAAAAGATTACCAATAGAAGAACCAGTAACATTTGCAGATAATAAAGAATCTGGTAAAATACTAAACATAGGATATCATGATCCCCAAAAATTAGATTCAGTACTTGATATTTGGAAAAGTAAAGTTATAAATGACTGTTTACAGTTTAAAGAACAAATGGAGGTTGATGAATTATATCAATATTTAGAAACATTTTTAGGAGAAACCATGAAAGCAAATTGGGAAAGATATAAGGTAGAATTTCCAGATGAAATAAGAACATTAAAAACCTCTGGACCAAATCCATATAATTTTGTTAACAAAATACATATGCTAGCAACAGGGAAAGACCCTAATAGTGCTAGAATAGAACAACAGACAGAAGCTTTAGCACAGCTAGAAAGATTAGTTTTAACAGATTATAGATATACAAAGAGTTTCTTAAAAGAATATTATTATTTTGCAAGTATAAGTGGAAATTATTTTACTTGGTCAGTAAAGGATAAATTATTTCAAAAATTATCAGGACAGTTAGGAGAAGAAATAAGACAAAAATGGCATCCCACAAATGACAATCCAGATAATGATAATATAGGTATCAGAATACAACATATTATAAAATACTTAAAAGAAAAATGCATAACTATACAAATCCAACAACAATTTCAAAGAGAACAATATAATTTTTGTAAAGATATTTATGTTCCCCAAATATATGGAAAAGAAGGTAAGGATATTTATAGAAGAAAACAAAATGTAAAAGCTAGGCCACAAAGAATACAATATAGACCTAGATATCAAAGAAGAAGTAGTCATAGCAATAGAAAACCTCAGAAGAGATACTACCTTAGAAGGTCAGATGCAAGAAGACCATTTTTGAACAGAGATCATCATGCTAGAATGTATGATCCAGATAGAATCTATAAAAAGAAGTTAAGGTGCTTTATATGTGATAGAGATGATCATTTGGCATCAAAGTGTCTAAGAAGAATAAATGAGGATACAAAAAGATCTTTAGTAGTACAAGATTCAAAATGATGTTTAATAGATGTTGAAGATGATATAAGTGATACAGAATCAATCTATAGTATTGTATCGATAGAAATATTTAATCCAAATCTTGAAGATGAAAATGAAGAAGAAGAAATACTAAGTGTAATGCAACAATATTTAGAAAATATATGTGTATTAACAAATACATGTATAGAAGATAATCATCAATGGAAAAATGGATCAGGATCACATGATATAGCATGTAAAAAAGTGTCAAGGATATCCATGGATAACAGTAAGATATCAATGTGAAAAATGTTTTGAAGAGAGATGTAAGCATTGTTTAGATAAATCAGAGATTGTTCAAAAGATTGATGAGAAGATAGTAAAATTACAGGACAAAATAGTTACTAAGAAGATTGAGATTTTGGAAGATGAAATAACTATATTAAAAGCCCAGTTACAGCCCAAAGAAGATCAGAATCTAATGATATTGGAAGAACCAAGAATAGACTGGTTAAAAATAATTGAAAACGGAGGAATAAAACCAGTAAAATCAATAAGAGGATCTTTAGGATATGATATTTTTCCCCTATAGAAATAGTTCTATTACCTAATGATATTACAATAATAGATGTCCAAGTAAGATATTCAATTTTAGAAAAATATGGGATAAAACTAGAAACAAGATCTAGTATGGCAGCAAGAGGACTAATGATAATAGGAGGAATATTAGACTCTGACTATGAAGATAATGTAATAATAAGAAATTTTACTCAAATAGCACATACTATAAGAACAGGACAAAAAATAGCACAGGTTATAATACTACCAAACTATGAACAAGGACCTCATACAAGAAGAACAGGAGGATTTGGATCAACAGATGATAGACCTAGTAGTAGTAATCAAAATACAGAACATCATGTGTTAGCCACTATAGAAAAACCAGAAATGGAAACATCCATATTCTGTCAGGTAAAAAACAGTTTAAATAATTTACAAACACTTTGTAGAATAAAAATAAATAAGAAAATAGTCTATTTAAAAGCTATAAAAGATACAAGATGTACCAGTTCTATAATAAATCCAAAGTTTTTTGACCAAAATGATTTTGAAGAAATTAAGAATCCAACAATAGCAACATCAGTAGATGGAATAGAAACTGAATATAAATATAGATTAAAATCAGCCTCTATAAGTTTTAAAGATGTATGAGATAAATATTCAACAGATTATCCACTTAATGATGTATACCTAAGGAAATGTCCTTGGGATATGTTATTAGGATTAGGATTTATATTAGCACAATCAGGAGGATTATATGTTAACAAACATAGTATTATAATATTCAAAAATATAACACAAACACCAACCTATCCACCATATCCAAAACCTAAAAATAATGAAAAAATATTTGAAGAATGTCCCTGTGATGTACCAGGACAATGTAAAATAAATAGAGAAGTAAAATGTAATATTGAGATAACCTGAGAAAATGATAATAATTATGAAGAACTTAAAGAATCTGAAGAAATCAATAATTATGAAGGATTTGAAGAATTTGAAGAAACCAATTTAGAACAAGATCCAACAAACTTTGAAGATGGAATAAATCCATCATCAATTTTAGAAATTTTAGAAAATTCTAATATTATTAAGAAAGCGATAGAAAGATTAGAAAAAAATAGAAATAATCCAAGATAAAAACCCTTTAAGACATTGGGAAAAAGATAAACCTCCAATGAGGTTAGATATCATAAATAAAAATTTAAAAATAAATTCAGGAGTACCAAAATATCACCCAATAGATTCAGAACAATTTAAATTACATATTAAAGAATTATTAGAATTAAAATTAATAAGAAAATCTAATAGCCCACATAGATCAGCAGCTATGATAGTCATGAAAGAAAGTGAGAAAAGAAGAGGTAAAAGTAGAATGGTAATAAATTACAAAAGATTAAATGATAATACAATAGATGATGCATATAACTTACCACAAAAGAATTTCTTAATCCAATTTATACAAAAAGCTAAAATTTTTTCAATATTTGATTTAAAATCAGGCTTTCACCAAATAGCTATGGAAGAAGAATCTAAAAAATGGACAGCCTTTACAACATCTGAAGGACATTACGAATGGAACATGATGCCTTTTGGATTAAAAAATGCACCCTCAGTATTTCAAAGAAGAATGGATAGTATATTTTTAACATACAGAGAATTCTGTATAGTTTATATAGATGATATATTAGTCTTTTCAAAAACTGAATCAGAAAATATAGCACATTTACATAAAATATTTTCAAATTTTTATAAACATGGGTTAGTAGTTTCTAAGAAAAAGATGAAAATAGGAAAAGAAGAAATTAAATTTTTAGGACTAGAAGTAGGATTAGGAAAAATAAAATTACAACCTCATATAGCAACTAATATTTTAGAATTTCCTTCAGAATTAAAAACCACAAAAGAAATAAAAAGCTTTATAGGATTAGTAAACCAAGCAAGAGGTTTTATTCCAACATATAGGAATAAAACCTCTTGCTTGGTTTACTAATCCTATAAAGCTTTTTATTTCTTTTGTGGTTTTTAATTCTGAAGGAAATTCTAAAATCTTAGTTGCTATATGAGGTTGTAATTTTATTTTTCCTAATCCTACTTCTAGTCCTAAAAATTTAATTTCTTCTTTTCCTATTTTCATCTTTTTCTTAGAAACTACTAACCCATGTTTATAAAAATTTGAAAATATTTTATGTAAATGTGCTATATTTTCTGATTCAGTTTTTGAAAAGACTAATATATCATCTATATAAACTATACAGAATTCTCTGTATGTTAAAAATATACTATCCAT
>NW_024869117.1:0-18314 GCF_013358625.1 Macadamia integrifolia
TGAGGGAGAAAAACAATATCTTGGAAACCCTAAGTTCGATAGACCTGAGATTCAATTTGAGTTCTCCTTGGACCCTCCTCTACCTCTATCATGCAATACCGATTAAAGTGATTTCTCTCATAATTAGAGGATCAAGAGGATCTATTATGGTTCTAATCACTTCGAGAGAGAGAGAGAGAGAGAGAGAGAGAGAGAGAGAGAGAGAGAGAGAGAGAGAATTTATTTATTTTTATTAATGACTATTTGTAAAGAGAGATCAACATTTCCATTTGCATACACAAAACAAGTCGTGTTCCCCCGGGGGTACTTGACAAGAACTCTTGGCATGAGGTCCTCGTGCTGCAGATTGACATTTTATGGCACAGTCTCTGCCACAGCCACGCCATATTTGCATACATGGTTCCTTACCATTCACCTTCTTAGCCACCATCGTCACTTCCACTGCTTTCATTTCACAACAAAAAACACCTTTTCATGAGCCCCATGTATATATCAAAATAACATAAATGAATTAATGGACGGAGTTTTCCTAAGTCCATGGTGAATAGATGTCAGTTCACCATGGTCTATTAACATCGCACAATAGGGGCAATATATGGGAAGAGAGGGGAGGTCACATCAGGACCCTTTCTTTGCTGTGAAAAAAAACTTTGTCCGAGGATCATGGTTTAAAAAATTGAAATCAGACTAATTGAAGGAGCATTAATGGAGGGCTTGTGATGGGTGAAGGAGATCGAGCGACCTGCCTGATAGGGGAAAGAACCGATGGCCGGCCGCCGGACAGAGGCAAACAACGATTGATCACGGACTTCTTGCGCCCTGCGTGCCCCTCCACTCCTGATGTGGTGCCTGGTACTGCGGTGGAGCAAGGGGAGGAGAGGGAGGGTGAGAGAAATAATGAAGATAGACAGCCTGCGGATCGGCAAGCCTGCAAATCTTATGCTACGGTGACAAAGAAGACTCTCCCTGACTTGGAGGATCTCCCAAATCCGATTCGTGTTGGATCTTTGACGAGGGTAGTGATTCCACAGGAAGCGTATGAAGAGAAACTGGAGACTTTTTCCTTTGCGCTGATAGGCAAAGTAAACTTCAGGTTTGTATCTATGGATGATATAAGGCGCGAGGTGGTTGCGAGTTGGAGGCTAAAGGGGAATGTGAACCTTTCTCCCCTAGGGAAGGGTTTTATTCTATTTCATTTTGAGAAGGAGGGAGATATGGCCTCAATATGGAGGAGAGGACCGATCAAAGTAGGGGGACAAATTATTCACTTTCAGAGATGGCGCCCAGAATTTAATATTAATGATAATTACTCCCACACTAAGCTCGTTTGGATCCGATTCCCTGAGCTTCCCATGGAGTATTGGCATGAGAGAATCCTATTGACCATAGCAAAGGTAGCAGGATGGCCTGTCGCCCTGGACAATAAAACATTAAAAGCAACGATGGGTAATTATGCAAGAGTCCTCGTTGAGATGGAGCTCAATGGTGTTAGAGTTGAGGAGATGCAAGTGGAATGAAGACACCCGGGAAAGGAGACGATATTCTGTTTCAATCAGCGAATCGTCTACGAAGACAATATGGTTCGTTGCTTCTCGTGCAAAAAACTGGGACATCATGCGAATCAATGTGGAGGTAAAACGGTGGGGAAAGTCGCTGTTGAGCAGCCTTCTCATAAGGTCGGCGGCGGGCAGGAAGCTGGCAGGGACGACAATCCTTCACAAAAGGAAGGGAATATGCGGTCTCCTACCAGAATGGTAGATGCAGCAAATGGGAATAGTTCCCAAATCTGTAATGATCCACACGTAGAGGGTTACCTTAAGTGCCAAGATTTAGTGGTGGACTTAAATGGTGAAGAATATTTCCCAATTGAGAATATTCCTCACAATGCTATGGCTGGGGTGGATCCGATGGGTGCTGGGCAGAGAGTGGATAACATTTTGGACGTGGATGTCCTTGGGTCGACCCGGTCTTCTAACCCGTCTGAGAATGAATCGCAGGCCTCAGGTGAGGAGAGCGATCACAGGGAGGGTGATATTCAGGTCAGGGAATCTCAGACACAGAGGGAGTACTCTCAAATGGTGCGTGCTTTACGACCACGGCGTAAAATTAATTACAAACCAGGTGGTAGGGGTGGCAGAGGGGGAAAGAGTGGCAGGGGCCAAGTTTGGGAGGGGGCTGAGAATAATGTGACTGAGCTTTCTCATTCGTGCCTGGTGGAAGGCCGAGTAGTTATTCATCATAAGGAAGTGGAAGAAATAGATATGATCATGCAGCGTGTTGAAGGGTCGGATAGACTTGGAAAGCACGCTTCTGAGACGGAGCAGAATGATGAGGCTGCTCACTACTCTGCCTCCATGTAACATCCGAGGAATTAAGAAGGCGGCAGGCAGGAATACCTTACGAAATTTTATTAAGGACAGAGCACCGGACATTATATGTATAGCGGAGCCGATGATTGAAGTAAGTGCTTTTCCAAATTTATTTTTTAATAAATTGGGATTCAATAGTTCTTTCATTTACAATTGTAGAGTAGGGAAACCCTCTAATTTGTGGATTTTATGGAAGAGAAATTTGAACACCCCAGCTGTTGTCTCTGAGTCTAAGCAGCACATTTCGATTATTATTAAGTGGGAATCGAAATGGTTTCAGATTTCTTTCATTCATGCCAGCAGCTTCAGAGTAGGAAGAAGGGATCTGTGGTTGAAGCTAGTGGCTGATCTGCCCCAGCCTCTTCTCCCTTGGGCTATAATTGGTGATTTTAATGCGACTTTGTTCTCCCATGAAAAAAGGGGGCCAGGGAATTTTAGTATGGGTTCAGCTGCTAAGTTTGGTGCTCTGGTGGATGCTTGTGGGATGGCCCAAGTGCCATCATCGGGGAGGAAATTCACCTGGTCTAACAATAGACGTCGTGGTAATGTTTCAGCGGTTTTGGATAGATGTTTTTGTAATGAAGAATGGATTGACTTTTTCTAGGATTGTGGCCAACGGGTCCTCCCTAGAATTGCTTCGGATCATTCTCCATTATTGTTCACCTCAATTTTATCTCAACGGCCTGTTAACTGTCCCTTTAGGTTCCATAAGTTCTGGATGGAACATGGAGATTTTGAGCAGGTAGTTGCCACATCATGGGAAGAGTGGGTCTCAGGGAATCCGATATTTGTTCTCATGCTGAAACTCAAAAGGCTGAAGGGTGTGCTCCGTAATTGGGGGAGAGAGGCTTTCCTGAATTTCAATAAAGCCCTTGAGGAAGCCAAGGATAAGCTAGCACAGGTGCAACAAACTATTGAAATAAATGGCATGGATGACCATTTGTTTGGGTTAGAAGCGGATGCGAAGACCTCTCTAATAAAAGCCATGGAAAACCATGAAAAACTTTGGGCCGAAAAAGCCAAAGTTAGATGGATGAAGCAAGGGGATCGCAATTCTAGGTTCTTCCATTTTTCTGTTAAAATGCGAAGACTCAGAAACTCTATAAGAAGCCTCAAAACTCCTGATGGGACTTTGGTGGAAGGTAATCACCAGATAGGGAATTATACAGTTTAGTCATACGAGCAATTCTACAAAGCTGTGCCTTTAGTGGAGCATGTGGAGCTTCTTGAATCCATACCTATGGTTCTTCACCAAGGTGATCACTATGTGCTTGATGCCTTACCAGGGAATGAAGAAATCAAAAGAGCTGTTTGAGACCTGGACCCAGATAGCTCTCCTGGTCCGGACGGATTTTCTGGAGCTTTCTTTAGAAGATGCTGGAATATTGTCGAGCTAGAGGTGTGTAATGTAGTTAAATATTTCTTTAGTACTAGTCAATTGCCCAATGGTGTGAACAACAATTTTTTGGTACTTATTCCTAAGGAGGAGGGAGCATCCTCTATAGATAAATTCCGGCCACTGTGTATGGGGAATTTTTATTGTAAAATTCTTTCCAAAATAATGGCAATGAGGCTTGCTAAATTTCTCCCTAGGTTGATATCTGAAGAACAAGGGGCATTTCAGAAAGGAAAGTTAATCCATGACAACATCAGTGTGGCCTCAGAACTGGCCAATATGATGTTTGCTTCTATGAGAGGGGGAGGTCTGGGATTAAAAATTGACATCAAGAAAGCATATGATACTCTTTCGTGGTCCTTTATGTTTCAGGTGCTGCGTCGCTTTGGATTCACAGAGAAGTAGATAACATGGCTGAACCAAATTTTGATATCCTCTAAGATATCGATTTTGATTAATGGAGGTCCACAGGGATATTTTGGTGTGGAGAGAGGGCTGAGGCAAGGGGACCCAATATCTCCCATGCTTTTTATTATTGCGGAGGAAGTGCTATCGCGAGGTTTAAAGCATCTGATCGAGATTAATCAATTGAAGCCAATTCATGGGCCTCGCGGTGTCAAAACTCCTGCCCATATTCTATTTGCAGATGACATATTCATCTTCTCCAATGCTTCTATGAGGTATGTGAGGACTCTTAAAGAATTTCTTCTAAAGTACCAAGAGTTTTCTGGGCAGGGCATCAGCTTAGAAAAAAGTAAACTTTTTTTGGGGAAAACATCGCCTTCCAGGAAGCATCGAATATCTGAAACTTTAGGCATTCCCATGTGTACCTTCCCTACAAGGTATCTAGGTGTGGAAATCTTCAAGGGAAGGATTAAGAAAGATACTTTGTTGCCGATTATGGACAAGGTTAAGAGGAGACTGGCGGGTTGGAAAGGAAAATTGCTGTCAATGGTTGGTAGGGTGGAATTGGTTAAATCGGTGCTTTCGGGGATGTCGACCCATAGTTTCTCTGTTTATTGGTGGCCTGCATCTCTAGTGGCGATGATGGAGAAATGGATGCGGAATTTTATTTGGACAGGTGATGTAGATACGGTTAAGGCTGTCACGGTGAAGTGGGACTCTATGTGTAAGCCCAAGGATGAGGGAGGGCTGGGTCTTAGGATATTGCGAGATTCCAATAAAGCAATGCTGTGCAAATTGATTTGGAGGATCAAAACGGAGAAGACAGCAACGTTAACCTTTCTCAGAGCTCGATTCCTAAAGAAGGATGGAAGATCCTTAAAAAATTGCAACACCTCCACTATATTTGCAGGTCTCAGGAAAATGTGGTCCTTTGTGGATGACAAGGAGCGCTGGATCATAGGGAACGGTCAGCTTGCAAATTTCTGGAAGGATAAATGGTGGGGTCCAAACTCCATTATGGAACTTCTTTCGCTGGATAGTGACCATAGTCTCTCTACGTCAGCAAAGGTGGGGGAGTTTCATAAATGGGGAATGGCGTCTACCTGAGGTAGTATCTCCTATGATTAATGAAATTTTTGGATAGATTAAAAAGATTGACATTCCGAGTTTGCAGATGGAGGATTTCAGGGTGTGGTCGCTAGTTCCTTCAGGGTATTTCTCCTCAAGGTCGGCTTGGGAGGCTGTTAGAGTGAAATCCTTGAAGGTGAACTGGTCTTCTTTGATTTGGCAGAAGAATCTTCCTCCAAGACACTCCATTTTTGGATGGAGAGTGGTGCATGGCAGAATCCCAACGGACGACATGATTTGCCAAAAAAGGTGTTTATCTCCCATCCAGATGCAACCTGTGTGGAAAGGCTGAAGAAAGTATGGTTCATATTTTTTTACACTGCTCATTCTCCATATCAATATGGAAGAGTTTTTTAGATTTTTTTGGAGTGGCGTGGGTAAATCAACCAAGCATTCAATCATTGTTCAAGTGGTGGAAGAGGAAATCTCAAGTGATTCAGATAAAGAAGCCATGGAAGTTGGGTTTGCTCATCACTATCAACCATATTTGGTGGGAAAGAAATAAAAGAAGGCAGGAAAATAAAGAAAGGGCAGTGCAGTATGTCTTTCAAAGTATAAGGCAAGAGGTTCAGCTTTGCTGTGATGGGTCAAGTGAAGAAGTTCGTTCGATTTCGGACTTGATGACCTGCAGGAAGATAGGTTTAAGTATTAGAAATCCAACTTCCCCTTCACCTCTTGAGGTTCACTGGTGTAAGCCTCCCAGGGCGTGGATGAAGATCAATGTGGATGGTAGTTCGCTTGGTAATCCAGGTAATGCAGGTGCTAGTGGTGTCTTATGGGACAATGAAGGCAAGGTAATCGACTCTTTTAGCGTTTTTCTGGGAGTCAAACAAATATATGAAGCTGAATTTGAGGCAGTTTTGGAGGGTATTCTGCTAGCTAGACACCATCATGCTAGGGGTGTTTGGATTGAGTCAGACTCAGCGTCCGTGGTCTCAGCAGTTCAGAGAAGGGAGATTCCATGGTTCGCCCTGCAGAAATGGAGATCTACCATTCCCTTTTTGGAGTTGGTGCAATGGAAGATCACTCACTGTTTTCGTGAAGCTAATGTAGTCGCTGATTTTCTAGCTAGGAAAGCATCTAAATCTTGTACTTCAGAATTCTCGGTGGAGTTCCCGATACATGTAGTTGCTGAGTTAGCTTCAGATGCGTTGGACAGGCACCATTTTCAATTTGGCTAAGCCCTTTGCTTGCTCCCTCTGCTGATGGCCATGCCGAAGGTGGAGGTTGCAAGTGGGTTTAGTGGGATCGGCCTGCCCTTTTGTATTTCTCTTTGTTTTGCTTTTTTCTCTTTCAATAAAATTACCTTTTAGCAAAAAAAAAAAAAAAAAAAAAACTTTGTCCTAAATGAATCTAATGCATAGTTACGAGTTTAGAGATGGTTGTAAACCTAAGATGAGGAGAACAATGAAGGGAAAGATATGTAAAGTCTTGGCCATCTTTTTACTAATCCCACGACTTCCTCTAATTGGTTTCTCCTTTTCTTTTGATGATCTTCTTCTTTTCTTCTTCTTGGTATGATACTATTTTCTATTTATAGGCACATCAATGTTTGAAATTTCTGGCCAACATTAATAATACCAACAATTTTGGAAAGATCCTTGCTGTCTTCTGGGTGGAAAGTTTTAGGGTGTCTTTCTTCTTTTGTTTTGGTGAAACCCATTGTTTGGGGTACCTGGACCTCTCCAGCGTACATCTAATGGCTGAGGGCACCCGAGCATACATCCGAACACACAGACACACAATCCAAGGAGCTCCTAAACATTAGATATGTGCTGGGTGCCCAGCTGCCCTGGAAAGGATATTGTTCCTTGTTTGGGAAAATATTATCCTTTAATTAGTAGATAAAATATATCTTTCATGGTTTTATCTTCCCTTATTTGCTTTTTATTTTTTATGAAATATCTTCCATTATTTCCACTTACGAAAGAAACACTGAATTACCTTATTCTCATCACTAGTAAATCTAGGGGCGTCAATGGGCTCTAACTAGTAAATCTAGCAGTGTCAATGAGAGAGAGAGAGAGAGAGAGAGAGAGAGAGATTACTTATTTAGGAAAGAGTCCTGCTGTCATTAAAGATACTTTTTTAGTGTTATTTTATGAGGCTATTATTTTGGAAATTGATTGATTATTTAGGAAAGAGTCCTGGTGTCATATTAGGGGACAGATAATTTTAGTGTTATTTTATGAGGCTATTATTTTGGAAATTGATCATTTAGGAAAGATTCCTGGTTTCATATTAGGGGAGTCCTGGTGTCACATTAAGGGAAAAATAATTTTAGTGTTGTTTTATGAGGCTATTATTTTGGAAAATTGATTATTTAAGAAAGAGTCCTGGTCATATTAGGGGAAAGATAAATTTAGCGTTGTTTATGAGGCTATTATTTTGAAAATTTGGTTATTTAGGAAAGAGTCCTGATGTCATATGAGGAGAAAGATAAATTTTGTGTTGTTTTATGAGGCTATTATTTTAGGAAATTGATATTTAAGAAAGTGTCCTGGTTTCATATTAGGGAAAAGATGATTTTAGGGTTGTTTTCTGAAGCTATTATTTTGGAAACTTTTCTGCTTACATGGTAAAGAAAAGTTCAATTGAAATCTTATCTTTCCTTATATTCCTCAAAATTAAACCTAAACCTTATGCTCAAGCAAGAACACTAAACCCCATCAGAAAAAAATATATATATTTTTCTATCTCATCTCTACATATATGCTTGCATCAGATTTTTGGATTTTATTTTTATTTTTTTTAATCTGAAGTTTCAAATTCTTATCTCAGATTGGTTGAATTTCATTTTTTTTTTAAATTTTATGTTCCCAATAAAATCTAAATGATATCTATTACCAAACTAAATCCCACATCTACCAACTCCCTCCCCCAGTCCCAAAAAAAAAAAAAAAAATGGCATATTTTTTTTTATTAGTTTTACTTCAAAATTCTAACTTTCTCCCCCTCCCCACTTTTTTCTGAAATAAATTCACCCACTTCTTGAAAAAGATTTCCCTGCCCCTCCCATCCTACAGTGTCAATTGGCCGGTTTAGTTCAGTTTCGGTTGGGTTAAATTTCGGCCTAGGAATGAGGGAGATCAAAACCAATCCGTTAAGAAACTTTGGTTTTTGGTTGGTTTCGGTTTTGGTCCGGTTTGATTTCAGTTTATTTTGATTTTTCAATATCGGGATAATACCGGTTTAGATCGGTTTATTAGTGGGCTTGAACCATAATGAAATCTTACATTCATAACTTTTTTTTTTTTGCTAACGACGGGTGCGTTTGGCCTGACGAGTCCTGCGGGCCCATATTGACCCCACAACCGCATGGACCGTGTCATACCAGGGTTGAATGAGAACCATTCAGGTTTCATGAAAAAAACGCTTTAATTTTTTTATTAAATCATGGTTTATCGTTGTAAGAGAAAGACAATTAATATTGAAACCAATGGATAACAAATTACTAAGAAGATAACTAATATTGAAATCACAAAATGAATCCTATTATCCAATCATTCATTTAACTATCCAACTAGTTTTGTATAGTGAACAAGGGAATCAATGGAAGCATTATTACAATTTACAAATCAATTTCTCTATTCATAACCTAATATTCAATGATTTGTAACAATTCCCATTACAATAAAAAAATTTCTCACTAATATTGTAAAAAATGGATAGACTATTCACCAATTTATAATCTCATAATCATTTATTTTTTTATCAGTTTCATTCGGTTTGGTTATTGGTCGGTTCGGTTTGAACCGATTTTTAACTGGTCCCAACATACCTCAGTCCAAAATCAATCCAATAAAGGTCGGTTTGGTTCAATTAAGGTTTTATCGGTCAGCTTCGATCGATTTTATCGGTTCGGGACAGGTTTTGACACCCTTACTCACCATCGATGCATGCCGTTAGCATCCGCAAGCCAACTGCATGCACATCCTCTGCCCTTAGATTTAGAATGGAATCTCAAATTTCCTTTTCTGTCACAAAGGTTTTCGTTGGAAAGCAAATTTAATCACTAGTGGGAAGTAGGTTTTTATTTTTTTTTTCCGGTCTATATTAAGTTAAGTTTGATATATATATTTTTTTTTGCTGAGAACCAGCAAGGAAATCTTATTAAGAAAGAATAAAAGGAGAAACAGCTGCAAAAGCAAAGAAAAACCCAAGAAATTTATCACTGTCGGCAATGAATTAATTAAGCAAGTTCTCATTTTGTGCGCTGGGAATGCCATTTTTTTTAGAGACGATTGACAAGGGAACCCACATATACAGATGGATTTGTGCGAAGGTGGATTCAAACATTGACTCGTGGCGTTAGGTCCACGGGCTGCCTTACATCTTGCAGCACACTTACTGTCACAGTCACCCAAAACCTGGTAACAAAGACGAGCATTCACCTTCACCTGTACTGTAGCATTTTCAAAATAAGAAAATATTAAAGAAAGGAATTCTAGTTAAGGAAGAGGAAATTAGATATAATCATATAATAATAATAATAATGAGGAAAACATGTATTCTCTCTGAGCAAGCGACACTTTTTCATTTTCAAAATTCAATGATTGTAGAAGTTTTTTGGAATTCAAAATCATTTTAACTCCAAACTTTTATAACCTTTGGATTTTGAAATTGTACAGGTGTCACGTATATAGAGAGAATTACACAAGAATTACATGATTAAGAATTGAAAAAGATCTAAATCTGTAGATCACCTGAGATGAAAAGCAGAGCTAAGAAGAGGATAAGAAAAGTGGGAGTGAAGAACTCGGCCATCTCTTACTAAACAACTCTCTTTTTAACTTGCAACTTTCTTTCTTTGTTTCTTCTTCTTAATCTTCAAAATGATCATTGTGTTAATGTTAGATCAAACACCAAGAAACACGAATAAAGAGAGACAATAGATCCGTACGACACAGAGATTAAACGAGGTTCACACACCAGGGTGGTGTGCTACGTCCTCGGGCGAAGAAGAAGATGATTCACTATGCAGAAGAAGGATTACACCCTAGCAACGGCAAGGAAGAACTCGCCCTGAAACCCTAGCTTCGTGAAAACTCTAGAATGCAATGACTCTCAACAAACAACAGTACATTATATATATATACTCCAAATAGTGGGTCGACCCATCGGGTCGTGGTCGATCAGGTCGTACCATACCTCCTTCGCACCCCCATATGAGATCAGTGATGGGCTCCGGGCTTGGGCCTATCGGCCCAACCCCTCTGCTTCCATCACAGATCTCAGAAAAATTTCCATTCGGGTCGCCACCAAAATATGTCGGATCAGGTCAATGTTCAAAACGGGTCAAGAATTCGAGACAAACTTAACAGTTAATTTATAGAGTTACAGTGAATTTACAGTGAATCCAACTTGGAAACAGTTGAGGAATGGTATTTGCTGAGCTGTTTGAAGGCATTAGTTTGGAATTCTTTTTGAGCTAATAGAAAATTAATTAAAAGAAAAAAAGAGTACAATGCATAATCCATGGGAAAAAAGAAGAAGAAGAAGAAGAAAGATACCACCATGAGAAATAGAAACGACTAAAAAAAAATATAAATAAATAAATAAATAAAGGAACAAACCTTTATGTCAAGATCACTCCTTTGAAATTGAAGTGCAACCAAACGGGGCTTAAATGCTTCTCGATTCCTAATTCTTGGTGAGGTTTTGAATTGGTTCAATCCGTGGGAGCAAGGAATTAAAACGACTATGCCAAATAGATTTTCACTCCCATATTGATCTTGAATAACAAGAATCAATAGAATCAAGAATTAGGAATGCAACCAAATGTACATGAACTCCGGTTCCCATATGTTTCAAAAGCCGACGCGTGTAAGAATTTCACACCGTCAAGCCTCGTTAGGCCCGATCGATTGACATCCCTAGACGAAATAACCCAAGGATGGAGTTAGGAGAGTGACAAGTGTGCAATTTTCATTGGTTTGAGTAGTTATAACTACTCTCTTGCTGTTGTGGAAATTCGAAGTTATAAAAGGAACAATAACGGAATAGAGGGGGCATCTCCAACAGATCAAACAACACCAAAACCTATCAAGTAAATCAATCTATCTTTGTCTTTATCTTTCCTCCGCGTATATGTTGTTTTTTTACATTTCTCTTAACAAAGATCATGACAGCCTGTGCTTCATCATGACCATCTCAATTTCTATTCACGGCAGTAGGTGGTAAGTTTGTCCGAACCCGCCTTGAGCCTGAACGCTGTATAACCCAGTTATGAGGGTCAACCCAGCCCAGCCCGACCCAACCCTGGGTTGAGACCTAGGCCCAGCATGGCCTGGCCCAACTTGGCCCAATTTTAACCCTGTATTATTGTGCAGTAATTGTGTTCCCCATCCCTTAGGCCCACATCATTTGTCTGTATGACTTCAACCCACATCATGTGTTGCACAAGCCGCATATTCTTATCTGTTGAGTTAAGACGATAAATGACTAAATTATTTCCCCCCTTTTTTTACATAGATTGTCTTTGTGTCTCATGTCATGTATTAATATGAACTTTAGATACAATAGCAATCATGAAGAACTAGGCCAAAATTTGTCTTGTTCAATTTTTGGGAGATGTGGTGATGTCAAGGGATTAAAAGATTTATCTTATAATCAAATTGAGAACCTTTCTTGCTACAAATTCATGGATTAGGGTGGACAAGGGTTGGCCATAGTCTTAACATCTCCCCCACCTCCGCTTTGATAAGTATAAGCTTAACATTTGTGATCCTTTGAATAAAAATAATAATAAAAAAAAACAACAAAAATAAAATAATAAATAAATAAATAAATAAATAATGGACCAGCTAGGGTCAACCCGATCCAACCCTGAGCCCAATAGGATTGAGTTGAGGTCTTAAGAAACCTAGCCCAACCCGCCTGTTTCACCCCTACATGGCAGCCTTTGTTTTTTCCAATTAATGGATCATATTCATCTTTTTCTTTCTTCCATTATGATTTGCTTTTCCATTGAATTCCTTGGATCATTTTGAGGCACCAGAAAGATCTCACTTCTCTAGTTAAAAGTCAATTTTATATTCTATAACATTGAATCCTTATAATTCTGGCGTGCACGCACACTTTTCTATATTATGCCGTGTATTCGTTGCCAAATTTCTTTTGCAAATACTCTCTCACCTTCTTTTTAGTTAATTTAATAAAAAAAAAAAAATCTTATCCACTTGCATACTTCTCGCTTAGTCAGAAGGAGCGTCTGCCTCTACCTATGCCAGCTCGTCCCTTGTGTCAAGACGTGGGAGAGCACAAACGGATTGCAATCTTGTGCCCTAATTAAATTATCTATTTTTTCAGAACTGCTGAAGACATGGTTCTACATACTGATCCGATAAACTAAATTGGGTTTGTATTGGTAGTGGCAGACGCTTTTTTTTTCTTACCCTTAATCCATACCGCTAAAACAATATGGGATTGGCCAGAAATCAGTAGCAGCCTCTTCCCAATATCGATATGGATCATTCGCTTTAACCAATTCAATACTGATACAATGTCTTTTCATCTCCCGTTTCTTTTATTCCCTATAACCCTACTCCCGTAAGGTGGTGTACTTGATTCGCGATCATAGCCTTGTGATGAGCACCATATCATTATATCATCATAGTATTATACGATCCCATATCAGCTTATGTGTTACGATCCCATATCAACTTATGGAGGCTAATTTTACATCGTTTCTTATGGGAATTGATGTGGATTGATATTAATTGATATGGTCTTGGGTTGCCTCACATTGTAAACCAATTTATGGGGTTGAGTTCTTCCAGGACCGTAACTTTATGATTTGTATTTTTTTTTTTTTGCTAAAGATGTGAATATTATTAAAAGCAAAATGAGAGTACAAAGAAAATAAAAAGGGCAAGCCTGAGACCCCTAGAGCCACTTGAGACCTCCACCTTCAGCATGACCATTAGCAGAGAAGGCAAGCTTAACCCTAGAAGAAGCGGTACCTGTGCCTGCCCAACACATCATCCTCTAAATCGACATTAATATGATTCGGTAAAGGCACCGCGCAAGCAGAGACACTTGACTTGGATGCCTTCTTTGCCAGATAATCCGCAGCAGTGTTCACTTCTCTATAGCAGTGGGTGATCTTCCATGGAGTAGATTCTACAAAAGGAAGGGTGCAAATCCACTTTTGAAGGATAAACCAAGGAATTTGATTTTTTTGTATCGCAGTCACCACAGTTGTCGAATCCGACTCGATCTAGAGGCGTCTGACATTCATATTTTGAGCGAGCGTAATTCCTTCCAGGACCGCTTCAAATTCTGCTTCATAGGTCTTCTTGATACCTAGGAAGGTACTGAAGGAGTTACAAACGCACCCCTCACTATCTCTGGCGATGCCCCCTGCCCTTGCTCTACCTGGGTTGCCCAGAGAGCTGCCATCCACATTTATTTTGATCCAATTTATCGGAGGTTTACACCAATGCACTTCAAGAGGAGGCGTATCCTTTTGGTTTTCTATAGATAGACCCAATTTCTTGCAGCAAATCAAATCAGGAGTTGATTCAATCTCATCCTTGGAGCGGCCTACACAGAGACAAATTTCCTGTCGAATATATTCATAGGAGTAGTTCACATTACTAGATGTGCTCTCATATCGTCTTCTGTTACGTTCCCACTAGATATGGGCAGCTATAATAGTAAACCCCATCAGCCAAGGAGACTTCAGATTGATAGATCTCGCTTTCCTCTTCCACCATATCATCAAACATGTCACTGAGTTGTGATTTGCCCAGCGGACACCAAAGAAATTTGTAAAACTCTCCCAAATGGCCTTCGCATATTGGCAATGTAGAAAAATATGGTTGGTGCTTTCTTCTGCCTGGTTGCAGAGAGAACATCGAGACACCATTTAGACTCCTTTCTTTCTTATAATCTCATCTGTGGGGAGCCTCTTATGGGCAAGACGCCATCCCAGAGTAGAGTATTTGGGAGGGAGACCTTTATGCCAAATCAAGGAATTCCAGCTCACTTTTGGTGATTTTCTTCTTATACTTTACCAAGCAGAAATGGTAGAGAAAGATCCTAGCGGAGTCAGTTGCCAAATGCATACGTCATCTACTTGATACGTGGGGATTTTAACCTCTTTAATTGCTTTAAAAATAGACCGTAGAAGGTCTGAGTTCACGTTTGGAAGGGTCCATTTGCCATTTTGAATAAAATCATCTACTTTGACATCAGAGTCCAGGAGAGAGATGATACCGATCCAATAACATGTTTAAACGAAGGAGAAGGGGAGGAGTTCTAATGTGGTATTGGTCCCACCACATTCTGTTTCTCATCCGTGTCAGTTTCCTATATCAGAGGGAATCAGTTCTAATGTTATCAAAATCATATCGTATCCGCTGATGTCAAACCAATACTTAAAGTTGACCACATGGGGTGTTCTCAATTTTGGGAATAAAAATTAGAAGAAGAAAAGCAACCTAGAAAGTGCGGCTTGTACAACCACACATAAGGATGGGCCAAAAACAACCCTACTTCTAATTAAAAGCAGAAATTCTTCTGCTGTTGATATTTTCACATGTGCTTTCATTGATCCCCATGCTAGTATAAAAACCACGCTGTCTTTTTTATAATTCTCTCCAAAAAAAAGAAAAAAAGCCACCAATGAAAGGTAAGAAAGAGAGAGAGAGAGAGAGAGAGAGGAAAAAAAAAAAAACAAAAAAAGGGTCTCCTGTTTGACCTTATGCTGGATTGAGTCTGAATTCGAAAACCAAAGTTCCGACTACTACCTCTTTCTCCTCGTTGCTTATTAATTATTTTTTATTTTTTTATCATTCTACTTATTTAACGACTCACATTTCCCTGTATTTTTGTCAATTTCATATTTTTATTCTTCTTTAATTTTCTTATTTAAAATCCAGAATTTTTTTATTTTTTATTTTTTATGACTATTGCAAGGGATTACAAAACCATAATACAAATCTATCCTAGGCAATGGCTCAAGTGATGCAGCCAATGGTACTAACCTTAGGAAGACATCATCATTGGCCTTCATGACATAGTCAGAACTATGGGAGAGGAAGTAAGAAAGTGAAAAGAAGTAGGTGTAGGTCTTCCCATAGTCATATGCTTTTTTCTCTACTGATGGTCATGCCAAAAGTGGAAGTTCATAGTAATCTTTTGATTATATTGGTGTCGTCTAAAATGTCAGGACATTAATTCTGTTTTTATTTTATTTTAATTATTTACTTTAATGATCATTAGGGAAAAAAAAAATTACAACATGAAAACCAAGAAAGGTAATCCCATAGGGGACCCCAAACAAAATATCCAAACAAGAAATCGATGAAACATAAAAAACCAATCCAGTGTCATGGAAAAGAATCACATCGAAGTGATACTTTGAAGTACAAGCAGTGTAGACCCAGGCCACTTGCTTCAAAACATCTTTATTGGTGCAGACTTAAAACCCTATTTGTTTCTGTCGTAATTGTTCATTCAAGTATGAACAATTACATTGGTGGAGGGATTAAAATGGGATTCTTGTTCATCTTCGAACTGAAAACTTCAGCTTCCTCAGTAGTCAGATTCAAACTCACTTGAAGAACTTGTGGAGATAAAGTTTTCCACAGTGATGTCTTCCCAACCAAGTAACTGAAGAAAGGCCTGAGAGAACCATGGAAGATTGTTGGTGAGTTCACATCATTATAAAAACACTAATTAACTTAAATAGAACATAATGATCAGTGAGATTACTGTGTTGAGGTAATTATAGAAAACCACTCCATTCCTTCATCCCCTGCAACTGTAGAGACCACAAAGACAATTGGAACAACAAACAAATCACCATCCTTCACTGTTGTGTCCAAGACACGTTCACTATCAATGCCAACAACTTGTACACGGCCACTGCCTTTGACAATGTAGATCATTTGATGACCAGCTGAATCTGAAGAGAATTCTGGTGCACACATTGCATTAGCATCAAGCCTTACATGCTTGACACTCAACCCAACTTCTCCCAATAATGGAAATTTCTCCTGTTAGAACAACCATCTTTCCGCCATTCTCGACGTCGATGTCGGGCAATGTAGCCTCAATGTTAAAGATCAGTTCTTGTTTATCAGCCTTAGAAGGTTGAGGCATGTTGGTTCCTTCTTTAAGTTTGATAATTAAGTCGCCAGACTGGCTTTTCAAAACCTTATTTGTATCTTCTTCATCTAAATCACAAGATCCACTAACAAAATCAGTGGAGAAACCAGTGAAGATACCCTTAGTTCCGGCTAATATTAAATATGTGACATTGCCAGGATTGTGACCCTTCGATGTGTCACCAAAGAATACCACAACCAATTTGGAGTCTCCATCGTTTAACCACCATGAAACAGAAGCAAGTGGTACAGGTATAATATCACCTTCCTCAATCTCTACCACCTCCTCTTCTAAAGCTTTTGGAAATACTATTCCAATTCTCCCCTTTCCAGTAAGAGTTGAAAATGAATCACAAGAAAACAAGATTATCCTGTATAAATTCCTAACTCTAAGGGGGTAGTGGAGTTGGCAAGGACCTTTGCCTCAGGATACATGTAATTCTGAGTTGGACTCCTCTTATTTCCTTGGGGTCACTCACACGGGGTGTTTAGTACTCTGCACTTCTTTCTGTGAAAGTTGAATGGTTTTCTTTCAACCTCGATATGACCTGACTCATGCGATTATAGGGTCAGTATAGACCCATAGGAGATACCCATCGTTATAAATAAATAAATAAATAAAATCCATTATAGATATATGCCTATTGCAATGGGTCCCTTAATAGGGATGATCCAATCTAAAGGTAAATATTGTTGGTATCTCATCTCCAAGGAATTCTTACAACCCATCTGCAATGCAATTGTTCCTTATCAATAACTATTCTTCAAATTTATTGGGTTTTCTTATATCAATAAGGCTAAAGGATTGAAAATTTGAATCTAGAAAATGATCCCTATGATGGAGAATCATTCATATTTAAAATTGGGATGTAACGACAACTATAACCTCTCCAGGGGAAGAGACAAAGATGAACCACTAGGTGATCCATCAAGTTGATAATATAGAGGGTTCACATATGGATTTTCCTAAGGAAGAATCAGAGTCGACCAATAATGACGATGACTCTGGTCATGTTGTCTTCAGAAATCTGACCCATCTGGTTTTGAGAAGCTCTATGCGAAAGCGTCGTCGCATCAGAAGTACCCGTACTATCTTTGCTTCTGCGATTGAGCTACTTAACTCTTCTATGGTATTTCTTTCGAGTGTAAAAATGTTCCTTTCCAATTTTTCTTTGTGATGCAAGGTTTATTTTGCTTGTCTTTCTAGAGGCTGCTCTCTCTTCCTTAGGCCTGTCTAATAAGGGGAATTGGTTGCCTTATCTTGTTTTTTCTTTTTTCCTTTCTAATATAACTTTCTTTATCTATCGAAAAAAAAAAAAGGAATACGACCACTTCTTTAGTATGACTATTAAATCACATTAATTGTAGGATTTTTTGTTTCTTTTGGTAAACTTAATTGTAGGATTCTTAAAAGGCTAAAAACGAAAGCAACTATGCAATGGATTAGCTCCTAATTTTTTTTAGGATCTCTACTATAAATTAAATAAAATTCTAAGAGTTATTGATGATGATTTGAATGAAAAAGGGAAATAGAGAATAAGAATTCCAGGGCATGTAAATAATTACCTTGAACTACAATGGCAATCTTAGAGGAATCAGCATAGTGAGGTAAAGCTAGACCAAGGGGGTTTAGAACGAGCTTCCCTGCACCAATCTTGGCCTGGCCAAGTATGGGAAATTCAGCACTGGACCAGATATAATAAGATCCACCCTCTCCTTCAAAAACCTTGGGGGCAATCATGGGTCCTATTTCTGACTCCATGGATGCTCGCTGCTAAGGAAAATTGCAATATCTTTGTGGGATATGAGCAGAATGAGTGGAAGCGGGTGTGGAAGAGAAGTGGTTTTTACTTAATCTATTAGTCTCAATTTATAGATGTTGTGAGATGAAATAACAAA
>NW_024869117.1:18334-35855 GCF_013358625.1 Macadamia integrifolia
AAATAAAAAAAAAAAAAAAAAAAAAAAAAAAAAGAAGAAAAGAAAAGAAAAGAGTTAAGTATAAAGATAAGCATGGATAAGAAGAAGCAATCTAAGAGAAGAGCTCCTCCAAGTTTTGGGGTCTCCACGGTCTTCAAATTACCATATATAACATAAGAGAGTAACTCTACATGACCCAAAGTCTACCAACTAGGACACAAAATACACAAATTGAGATTTTTTTTTTTAAGGGTAAATAAATGCACAATGGCAATCCATTCATTAGGCGGCATGAAATATTGAAAATCTCATATACGCAGACACCCTATGGATATCTCCTAGTGGGATACGAGTACTTAGAAATTCGGATTTTAGACTATCCATTTATATTTTTGACTTATCTAACCTAGATCTTCCTCACCCGACGGATATGATTCACTCTCAATACTTGTCTCTCAGTCGTCTTAACTCTTTTCATTGTTCTCTAAAGCATGTCAAATCTTCAAAAATCTTCAGATCATTTAGCTGCTTAACTTTTTATTATAAATTGATGTCTAGTTGAATAAGATATATTATGTTTTGGGTGGATACCCTCTAACCCGAAACTGACACCCCCTAAACGAATACAGATAGTGAATCAAATCACTTTTGACTATCCATTTACATTCCTACTCACGAACACCCCCTAAATGGATACAGATGCAATTTGAACAACTATCCGTTTACATTCCTACTTATGGACACCCCCTAAACAGATTTAGATGCAAATCAAATTTAGATTTCCAACTATCCATTTACATCCTCACTTACCACTACGCTTCGATCATTACATATGTATAAATGAGAATTTTAATAGGAACAGATCCCAAACCCTATATCATGGTTTCAAGTATTGGTATCATATTGGCCGTATGTCATATCGATATTCACTGAGACTGATACTGATACTTGACTGATCTTGATCGGTTGCCCGCATCATTTCAGGGGTTAAACAGTAAAATAATATACTTTTGACTGATTCAGTGATATGATATTGGCCAAGAATCATGATCTGACAGGGCCAACACAAATCGATCTCACCGATTCAAATTGATCCGATCCGATTCCTTAAACGATGACTGAGGGTTGAGGGAGAAAAACAATATCTTGGAAACCCTAAGTTCGATAGACCTGAGATTCAATTTGAGTGCTCCTTGGACCCTCCTCTACCTCTATCATGCAATACTGATTAAAGAGATTTCTCTCATAATTAGAGGATCAAGAGGATCTATTATGGTTCTAATCACTTCAAGAGAGAGAGAGAGAGAGAGAGAGAGAGAGAGAATTTATTTATTTTTATTAATGACCATTTGTAAAGAGAGATCAACATTGCCATTTGCATACACAAAACAAGTCGTGTTCCCCCGGGGGTACTTGACAAGAACTCTTGGCATGAGGTCATCGTGCTGCAGATTGACATTTTATGGCAGTCTCTGCCACAGCCACGCCATATTTGCATATATGGTTCCTTACCATTCACCTTCTTAGCCACCATCGTCAATTCCACTGCTTTCATTTCACAACAAAAAACACCTTTTCATGAGCCTCATGTAGATATCAAAATAACAAAATGAATTAATGGACGAAGTTTTCCTAAGTCCATGGTGAATAGACATCAGTTCATCATGGTCTATTAACATCATACAATAGGGACAATATATGGGGAGAGCGGGGAGGTCACATCAGGACCCTTTCTTTGCCGTGAAAATAAAATTTTGTCCTAAATGAATCTAAGGCATAGTTATGAGGTTAGAGATGGTTGTAAACCTAAGATGAGAACAATGAAGAGAAAGATATGTAAAGTCTTGGCCATCTTTTTACTAATCCCACTACTTCCTCTAATTGGTTTTTCCTTTTCTTTTGATGATCTTCTTCTTTTTCTTCTTCTTGGTATGATACTATTGTCTATTTATAGGCACATCAATGATTGCAATTTCTGGCCAGCATTAATAATACCAACAATTTTGGAAAGATCCTTGCTGTCTTCTGGGTGGAAATTTTTAAGATGTCTTTCTTCTTTTGTTTTGGTGAAACCCATTGTTTGGGGTACCTGGACCTCTCCAGCGCACATCTAATGGCTGAGGGCACCCGAGCATACATCCGAACACACAGACACACAATCCAAGGAGCTCCTAAACATTAGATATGTGCTAGGTGCCCAGCTGCCCTGGAAAGGATATTGTTCCTTGTTTGGGAAAATATTATCCTTTAATTAGTAGATAAAATATATCTTTCATGGTTTTATCTTCCCTTATTTGCTTTTTATTTTTTTATGAAATATCTTCCATTATTTTCCACTTATGAAAGAAGCACTGAATTACCTTATTCTCATCACTAGTAAATCTAGGGGCGTCAATGGGCTCTAACTAGTAAATCTAGCAGTGTCAATGAGAGAGAGAGAGAGAGAGAGAGAGATTATTTATTTAGGAAAGAGTCCTGCTATCATGAAAGATACTTTTTTAGTGTTATTTTATGAGGCTATTATTTTGGAAATTGATTATTTAGGAAAGAGTCCTGGTGTCATATTAGGGGACAGATAATTTTAGTGTTATTTTATGAGGCTATTATTTTGGAAATTGATCATTTAGGAAAGAGTCCTGGTGTCATATTAAGGGACAAATAATTTTAGTGTTGTTTTATGAGGCTATTATTTTGGAAAATTGATTATTTAAGAAAGAGTCCTGGTCATATTAGGGGAAAGATAAATTTTGTGTTGTTTTATGAGGCTATTATTTTAGGAAATTGATATTTACGAAAGTGTCCTGGTTCCATATTAGGGAAAAGATGATTTTAGGGTTGTTTTATGAAGCTATTATTTTGGAACTTTTCTGCTTACATGGTAAAGAAAAGTTCAATTGAAATCTTATCTTTCCTTATGTTCCTGAAAATTAAACGAAAACCTTATGCTCAAGCAAGAACACTAAACCGAATCAGAAAAAAAAAAAAGTATTTTTCTAGCTCATCTCTACATATATGCTTGCATCACATTTTTGGATTTTATTTTCATTTTTATTTTTATTTTTTTTTAATCTGAGGTTTCAAATTCTTATCTCAGATTGGTTGAATTTCATTTTTTTTTTTAATTTTATGTTCCCAATAAAATCTAAATGATATCTATTACCAAACTAAATCCCACATATACCAACCCCCTCCCCCAATCCAAAAAAAAAAATGGCATATATTTTTTTTATTAGTTTTACTTCAAAATTCTAACTTTCTCCCATTCCCCACTTTTTTCTGAAATAAATTCACTCACTTCTTGAAAAGGATTTCCCTGCCCCTCGCATCCTACAGTGTCAATTGGCCTGTTTAGTTCAGTTTCGGTTGGGTTAAATCGGTTTTGGTCTAGGAATGAGGGAGATCAAAACCAATCCGTTAAAAAACTTTGATTTTTGGTTGGTTTCGGTTTCGGTCCGATTTGGTTTCAGTTTATTTCGATTTTTCAATATCGGGATAATACCGGTTTAGATAGGTTTATTAGTGGGCTTTTTTTCGCTAAAAAGTCATGTATATTAAAAGAAAAAGATGAAAAAAGAAAAATAGTACATCAGATGAGGAAGGGAGAATTACCCAACACTCACACTAAGAAGAGAGGGAGAAGCAGAAACTCCACCTTCGGCATTGCCATCAGCAGAATTACGCAACTACCCAACTCCACCAAAAACAAAATTCTGGAAAAAGAAGAATTCCTAGGTGAATCTGAACCTAGGCCGACCCGATGCATCCATGTCTAATTCCATTTGAACCAGAGTTGGCCAAATTGAAATCGGCTCTGACACTTCAAAACGAGCAGCTGACTTTGACAAAAAATCCGCCACTGAATTTGCTTCCCTATAGCAATGCGTTATTTTCCATTCCACATCCTCCAAATAAGAAATACAATTTATCCATCTTTGCCGAGCTATCCATGGACTTTGCCTCTTCTGAAAAATAGTTACAACTGCAACTGAATCACATTCTATCCAGAGCCGTTTCACATTATGCTGCTTAGCTACTTCAATCCCTATCATAAGCGCTAAAAATTCAGCCTCAAAATTTGTGCGAGTTCCTAGAAATTTTCTGAAATTTGCCACTACCTCTGCCTTTTCATTGCGAAGAATTCCCCCTGCTCCAGACTTCCCTGGATTACCAATAGAGCAACCATCCGAATTGATTTTTATCCAACCTGGATTAGGAGGGCACCAGAAAATATTGAAGATTTCCCGAGGCCTTCTCCGCACCCCTGAAATACCCAATCTTCTTGCAGTGACAAGATCCGAAATTGAGATGGCTGCCCCTGAATGAACCAGCTCTTGGCAGCTAATTTCTCTCTTTACTTGTCCAAAACAATGCTCTTTTGATTTTGAGATTCCTTCGAATTTTCTTCCATTCCTCTCCAACCAAGTAAAGTAAGGGATTAAAACAAAACCCTTCAGCCACACCCCTTTAAAGATGGTCTTCTTGGCCTGATCTTTATTAGTGGGCTTGAACTATAATGAAATCTTACATTCATAACTTTTTTTTTTTTTTTTTGCTAACGACGGGTATCCAAGCCTTTGGCCTGACAAGTCCTGCGGGCCCATATTGACCCCACAACAGCATGGACCGTGTCATACCAGGGTTGAATGAAAACCGTTTAGGTTTCATGAAAAAAACGCTTTAATTTTCTTATTAAATCGTGGTTTATCGTTGTAAGAGAAAGACAATTAATATTGAAACCAATGGATAACAAATTACTAAGAAGATAACTAATATTGAAATCACAGAAATGAATCCTATTATCTAATCATTCATTTAAGTATCCAACTAGTTTTGTATAGTGAACAAGGGAATCAATGGAAGCATTATTACGATTTACAAATCAATTTCTCTATTCATAACCTAATATTCAGTGATTTGTAACAATTCCCATTATAATAAAAATTTTTCTCACTAATATTGTAAAAAATGGATAGACTATTCACCAATTTATAATCTCATAATCATTTATTTTTTTATCAGTTTCATTTGGTTTGGTTATTGGTCGGTTCGGTTTGAACCGGTTTTTAGCTGGTCCCAACATACCTCAGTCCAAAACCAATCCAATAAAAATCGGTTTGGTTCGATTAAGGTTTTATCGGTCAGCTTCGATCGGTTTTATCGGTTCGGGACTGGTTTTGACACCCTTGCTCACCATCGATGCATGCCGTTAGCATCCGCAAGCCAACTGCATGCACATCCTCTGCCCTTAGATTTAGAATGGAATCTCAAATTTCCTTTTCTGTCACTCTGCTCGTCTTGCGTCTTGTGTCTTGCGTCTTGCGTCTTGCGTCTTGCGTCTTGCGTCTTGCATGAGGAGTGCCCAGACCCAGTCCTATGTCAGACGGGTAGAGTTCTTGTCCCTATAAATTATTTAACACAACAAATGAGCCTATAAAAAGATCTCTTTATTAATATCATATTCAAATATTGGATTTACATGCATGTTCAGCCTCTTAGTGAATTGGGGGTAAGGATGTGTATATTATGATCCTCTCCAGACCCTACAGTAGTGGGAGTCTTGTGCGTTGGGAATGCCATTTTTTCTAGAGACGATTGACAAGGGAACCTACATAGACAGATGGATGGATTCAAACATTGACTCGCGGCGTTAGGTCCATGGGCTGCCTTACATCTCGCAGCACACTTACTGTCACAGTCACCCAAAACCTGGTAACACATATTAGCATTCACCTTCACCTCTACTGTAGCATTTTCAAAATAAGAATATAGTAAAGAAAGGAGTTCAAGTTAAGGAAGAAGAAATTAGATATAATAATAATGAGGAAAACATGTATTCTCTCTGAGCAAGCGACACTTTTTCATTTTCAAAATTCAATGATTGTAGAAGTTTTTTGAAATTCAAAATCAATTTAACTCCAAACTTTTAAAACATTTGGATTTTGAAATTGTACAGGTGTCACGTGCACAGAGAGAATTACACAAGAATTACACGATTAAGAATTGAAAAAGATCTAAATCTGTAGATCACCTGAGATGAAAAGCAGAGCCAAGAAGAGGATAAGAAAATTGGGAGTGAAGAACTTGGCCATCTCTTACTAAACAACTCTCTTTTTAACCTGCAACCTTCTTTCTTTGTTTCTTCTTCTTAATCTTCAAAATGATCATTGTGTTAATTTATAGAGTTACAGTGAATCCAAATTGGAAACAGTTGAGGAATGGTATTTGCTGAGCTGTTTGAAGGCATTAGTTTGGAATTCTTTTTGAGCCAATAGAAAATTAATTAAAAGAAAAACAGAGTACAATGCATAATCTATGGGAAAACGACTACCAAAAATTATGATAAATCAAAACCAGAGGCGTAATTATAGTTCTAAGAATTGGTATCGGTATTGGAGATTTGAATCGATTTGGTATGTCTCTGATGTTAGTATCAGTGATTGAAGAAGAAGAAAGATACCACCATGAGAAATAGAAACAACTAACAAAAATTATGATAAATCAAAACCAGGGGCGTAATTATAGTTCTAAGAATTGGTATCCGTATTGGAGATTTAAATCGATTTGGTATGTCTCTGATCTTAGTATCATCGATTGAATGGTATGGATCAAGGATAAAAATCATAGAATTCATTTTTAGGAAAATTATGGATATTAATTTTTTTTTGGTAGGAATGATCCAATACTGTTTCGTACGTTATGAAAACGGCTGATCCACTCCAAAACTGTGCACTAAAATGTCTTTCAAAAGTTGTTTATGCTCTTTTTCTGGTGCTTGGACGTCTTATGGAATATTTTTACCAAACGTTAATTTTCAACCAAAAAACATTCTCAAAAAAAAATATATAAATAAATAAATAAAAGGAAAAAACCTTTATGTCAAGAATACTCCTTTGAAATGGAAGTACAACCAAACAGGGCTTAAATGCTCCTCAATTCCTAATTCTTGGTGAGGTTTTGAATCGGTTCAATCCGTGGGAGCAACGAATTAAAACGACCATGCCAAATAGATTTTCACTCCCATATTAATCTTGAATAACAAGAATCAATAGAATCAAGAATTAGGAATGCAACCAAAGGATCTGGTTCTTGCACATGAACTCCGGTTCCCATATGTTTCAAAAGCCGACGCGTGGATTCTCATTATCTTTGTTAACTGGGTGTCTCTCATTCATCCCTTTTCCATTTTTTTAACCTGGAAAAGGAAGTCTAAAAGAAAGTGTGGCCTCTACACTCAGATACAATGAGAGACACTCAGATACAGTGAGGGGCAAAATGACGACCCTACCTTCATGAAAAACCAAAAACCCTGCTGTTATTGATACTTTTGTGTGTGTGCTCACATTGGTATCGTGCTGGTGTAGACAACATGCTGCCTTTTATGGAACCTTCTCTTTTTTTATTTTTTAATTAATCCTAACTCCTCTCTGTTTGCACCCTATTTTTGTTAGTCTGATCAAAAATAAAACCAAATATATATTATGGGATTGACTGACCCGACATCGGTCTACTGGACAATAAATGAGGACCTTGCTTTAAGTAGTTGATCGGTCAAATTGATCAATCAGGCTGACTGATAAAGGAAGACCTTGTGTTAAGGAGTTGATTGGATAGACTGATCAATCAAGATGATGTTGACCAATAAAGGAAGACCCTGTGTTAGGGACTTGATCGGATAGACTGATCAATCTAGCTGATTGATAAATGAAGACCTTGTGGTAAAGAGTTGATCCGTTAAACTAATCAATCAGGCTTATTGATCATGTTGATCGAATCATGTTGAGCGAATACGGTCAGGTTGACCAATAGATGAAATTAGGGGTGTCAATCTTGAGCCCGCACTAGTAGACCCGACCGAACCGGCCCATTTAATAAACGTGTTGGGCTTCAGCCCTGTCCGTTTATTAAACTGGTGTTCACGGTCCAGACTACTAGCCCGTCAGACGCCCGACCGACCCGACTCACTTAAGAAGCCCTCTAGAACCGACTCATTTAGCCTGACCGGCCCGACCCCCTTAAAAAAATGCCTAAATACCTATTTTATCACTAATACTACAAAATATGACTAAAGAATATGTAGAACTAAAATATTCACATTCTAAATGGGACATTCAATTGTTAAAAATAGTGTTTTTCTTGCAACTTAGACTACATTTTAAAAACATGATTCCCTTGGATATATATATATATATATATAGCTTCCCTTGGATCTTGCTAAATGGGACATTCAATTGTTATTAATTGTTCAATTGTTAAAGACATAATTCTCTTGGTTCCGGAATTGTGAATGTTGTCCTCTAGTAGTTTTAAAGCCAATAGTTTAATCCATTTAAAAACGGATTTTATGGTAGACATGTTTAGAGCCCGTTTAGAATTAAATAGGTCCATAGCCCATTTAAGTCACATATAAGGACCGTTTAAGGTAGCCCAATTAAATCCTGACACCGACCGCCCTGATTACAATCCATTTTCACACATCCAGGCCCGGTTAGGCCAGACCAAGACCGGCCCGGCCCACCCGATTGACACCCCTAGACGAAATAACCCAAGGATGGAGATTAGGAGAGTGACAAGTGTGCAATTTTTATTGATTTGATTAGTTATAACTACTCTCTTGCTGTTGTGGAAATTCGAAGTTATAAAAGGAACAATAATGGAATAGAGGAAGCATCTCCAATAGATCAAAAAACACCAAAACCTATCAAATAAATCAGTCTATCTTTGTCTTTATCTTTCCTCCGCATATATGTTGCTTCTTTGCATTTCTCTTAACAAAGATCATGATGGCCTGTGTTTCATCATGACCTCAATTTTTATTCACGGCAATTGGGGGTAAGTTTGTCCGAACCCGCCTTGAGCCTGAACCCTATCTAACCCAGTTATGAGGGTCAACCCGACCCAGCCCAACCCAATCCAACCCTGGGTTGAGACCTAGGCCCAGCCTGGCCCGGCCCAACTTAGCCTGACTTTAACCCTATATTATTGTGTAGTAATAGTGTTCCCCATCCCTTAATTCGGCCCACATGTGTTACACAAGCTGTTTGTATGATTTCAACTCACATCATTTGTCTATATGACTTCAACCCATATCATGTGTTACACAAGCCACATATTCTTACCTGTTGAGATAAGACGACAAATGGTTAAACTATTTCCCCCCTTTTTTGACATAGACTGTTTTTGTGTCTCATGTCATGTATTATTATGAACTTTAGATACAATAACAATCATAAAGAACTAAGCTAAAATTTGGCCTGTCAAATTTCTGGGAGATGTGGTGATGTCAAGTGATTAAAGGGTTTATCTTATAACCAAATTGGCAACCTTCCTTGCTGCATATTTATGGATTAAGGTGAATAAGGATTGGCCATAGTCTTAACATCTTCTCCACCTCCGCTTTGATAAGTATAAGTTTAACATTTGTGATCCTCTTTGTATGAAAATAATAATAATAATAATAAAATAATAAATAAATAAAAGACCAACCAGAGTCAATCCAGTCCAACCTTCAGCCCAATAGGGCTGGTTGAGTTTTGAGGACCTAGGGTTGGATTGAGGTATTAAGAAACCTAACCCAACCCGCCTATTTCACCCTTACATGGCAGCCTTTGTTTTTTCCAATTAATGGATCATGTTCATCTTTCTCATCCTCCGCTATGATTTGCTTTTCCATTGAAGTCCTTAGATCATTTTGAGACACTTGAAAGATCTCACTTCTCTAATTAAAAGTCAATTTTGTATTCCATAACATTGACTCCTTCTGATTCTGACATGTGCACACTTTTCTATTATGCTGTATATTCATTACCAATTTTTTTTTTACAAACACTTTCACCCTTCTTTTTAGTTAATTTAATAAAAAAAAAAAAAATCTTATCCGCTTGCATACTTCCCGCTTAGTCAGGAGGAGCGTCTGCCTCTACCTATGCCAGCTCGACCCTTGTGTCAAGACGTGGGAGAGCACAAACGGATAGCGATCTTGTGCCCTAATTAAATTATCTATTTTTTCAGAACTGCTGAAGACATGGTTCTACAAACTGATCCGATAAGCTAAATTGGGTTTGTATTGGTAGTGGTAGACGTTTTTTATTTTATTTTTACCCTTAATCCATACCTCTAAAACAATATGGGATTGGCTAGAAATCAGTAGCAGCCTCTTCCCAATATCGACATGGATCGGTCGATTCAACCAATTCAATATTAATACAATGTCTTTTTACCTCCCGTTTCTTTTATTCCCTACAACCCTACTCCTGTAAGGTGGTGTACTTGATTCACGATCATAGCCTTGTGATGAGCACCATGTCATTATATCATCATAGCATGTTACTACCCCATATTAACTTATATGTTACGATCCCATATCAGTTTATTGGGTTGATTTTACATCGTTTCTTATGGGAATTGATGTAGATTGATATGGATTGATATGATCTTGGGTTGCCTCACATTGTAAACCAATTTATATATGGGGTTGAGTTCTTCCAGGATCGTAACTTTATGATTTGTATTGATATTGATTTGGGATGATACTGATCTGATACCATGTTTAAACGAAGGAGAAGGGGAGGAGTTCTAGTGTGGTATCGGTCCCACCACATTCTCTCTCTCATCCGTGTCAATTTCCTATATCAGAGTGGAATCAGTTCCAATGTTATCAAAATCATACCGTATCCATAGATGTCAAACCAATACTTAAAGTTAACCATCTGTGGCGTTATCAGTTTTGGGAATAAAAATTAGAAGAAGAAAAGCAACCTAGAAGGCAGTGCGGCTTCTACAACCACACATAAGGATGGGCCAAACCTACTTCTAATTAAAAGCAAGAAACTCTTTTTCTATTGATATTTTCACATATGCTCTCATTGATCTCTATGCTAGTATAAGAACCACACTGCGTTTTTTGTAACTCACTCAAAAGAAAAAAAAGAAAAAAAAGAAAAAAAAGAAAAAAACCAATGAAAGGTAAGAAAGCGAGAAAAAAGAGGGAGGAAAAAAAAACAAAAAACAAAAAACAAGAAGGGTCTCCCGTTTGACCTTTTGCTGGATTGAGTCTGAGTACGAAAACCAAAGTTCTCACTACTACCTCTTTCTCCTCGTTGCTTATTAATTATTTTTTATTTTTTTATCAGTCTACTTATTGAACGTCTCACATTTCCCTTTATTTTTGTCAATTTCATATTTTTATTCTTTTTTAATTTTCTTATTTAAAATCCAGAATTTTTTTTTAAAAATCACGTTTAGAACGGTACCGATCCAATACCAATGAAGATTTAAAATCAATAAAATTGATGTAGGATGAGGATCAATATCATCTTTAGATTAAAAAAAAAAAAAAATTGGTAACAGAAAAATCAAGATATATTGTGAAAATAAGATGTTAACATGTAAGTGGGGTCTATAACCAGAGTTTTCTTTCTATGTCAGAGGCTATATACTTCAGCAAGACTGTATTTTTTGTACTTTTTTCTGGGTTTGAGAAATTCTTTTTGTGCTTCGCATGTCCTGAGCGAATATAAGATTCTTTTTTTAATTTCAAAATTCACCTTGAGAATGGTGAAGTTTTCTTTTGCGGTAAAAAAAAAATTCTTGTCAAAAACACAAGAAAACATAAGAAATTATTTTTTTTCTTTTCTTTTCTCTAATAACCAAACATACATACTTTTTTTTTTTCTTTACCATATAATTTAATTTCTATTCTTTTCTAGATTTTTTTTTTTTATTTTCATTTTGTTTCCTTTCTTTTCTTGGCTACTGAACACAGCCTAAGAGTATGACTTCATTGTTAGCCTTTATACAAAAAGTTGGGTTAAACAAAAAATTTGCCATTTCCAAAAGAAAGAGAGATAGTTGTTGTTGAACTTTTTTTATATATATACATTAATCCAATTATTTACATCATTTAATTCTCAGAACATAACTACTTTAGGTATTTTCTTTTGTTTCTAGATTCAAAAGTGGATCAAGTGGAGTACAAGTGTCAAATTCGACCTAAAGAGTCAAACTCTAGCCAGCCCGAGTCTAGAAGATTCTTTTTTGGCAAAATCTGCAAAATAGATTTTAAGGATTTCCTATGAGGTGGACGATTTCTACAAGGAAGATTTAGGCTGAGTCAACCTTTTATTTTGATTTTTAACTATATATTGGGATGAATTTTTAGAAGTTTCATATTCATAATCTTCTATATTATATACTATTCTAGAAGAATCCTATCATATCTTCTATTTTGGGACTAAGAAATATTGTAAAGTGAATGAATTATCAAATTTTGGATAGTTTTTACTAGGGTAATTTACAATGACACCCTCTGGAGAATGCCTTTATTATAAGAACACCCCTTCTCTTTCATCAAATTAGACTCAGACCCCCTATCATCAGTCTTTGTTATAAAATATACTAAGAATGTTGACATCAGCAGTTCATTTTTTTTTATAAATACCATTTTATACTTAAAAATAATGAAGTACCGAAATCACCCTCATCACTTGCAATCTCCAAATTGATTTCATCACAACCCTTCCGGCAAAGGCGACGACGACTACAACAGAAGAACGTTCCTCAAGGATTTTCAGATTAGAGGCTACGAACCCCCTTCCAGCAACTACGGCAGAAGAACGTTCCTAGGGATCCTCAACTCTTGATGACGTTCCATATAAAAAACGGATGGACTTATCCATCTCTGATTCAAATCAGCTCCTTGGCGGCTACGGAGGCGATAGCAACAACAAAGATTCCTTTACCTCGGCTCTGATTCCGATCATCTCTAAGGACATTGCTGTGATAAAAGCTTCAGATCAACAGGGAATGGGAAGATCGGTGGTATAGAGAATAAGGAGAGAGAAGACAAAGATTTCGTTCATGCGGATGCAGGTAAATCAACTGAAGAACAACGGCAGTGACGACGAACGACGCCGTGGAGGGACTTGCGGCAACTCGTGGCGAAGGCTTCTTCATCCTTTCATTTTTGGATGTGGTTTTGGCTGCACTTTTTGCACAGATCTCTTTCCTTCCACTTTTGATTTGATGAAGAATACCTTCTCTTTTCCCTGTCGGTTTTCGGGATTTGGAAGCTTTGGCATGAATCTTGTCTCTCTGTCTTGGTTTTCCCCTCTTTATATGATCTTGTATGTATTGATCATAGTTCTTAATTGGGATGGATTGATTGTTTGGTTTTCAGGATTTAGAAGCTTTGGTAGGAATTTCGTCTCTCTGTCTTTGTTTTCCCCTCTTTATATGATCTTAATTTGGCTGCACTTTTTGCATAGATCTCTTTCCTTCTTATGCCTTCGATAGCTATGATCAGAACGAAGGGAAGGCTCAAGACTCCTGCGATTTCAAGGGCATCGCCATGGAGAGAAAGTGATACAGAGATAATGAAATGGTATACGTGTGAAGAGAGGGGTATTTTTGGGATAATAAGATAAGGGTGTTTTACTTATAAGGGTTAAAATGTCATTTCATAGCATCACTTAACATAGACTGACGGTAGGGGGCCTGAGTCTAATTTGGTGAAAGAGAGGGGGTGTCCCTATAATAATGGCATTCTCCAAGGGGTGGCACTGTAAATTACCCTTATTATTATAGATTTTGATTTTGATTTTTTTTTCCTCATTCTTTAGGTAGTTGAACTCTATAAATAGAAGACCTCTCATCTCTCCGAAAAAACCAGGCTCCCTCTCCCAATTTTTCATCTTTCACTTCATTAGTCTAGCTTTGAATAATTCATGTTTAGAAGTTGTAATTTTTTATTTTCTCTGCAAAATATCGTTAGAGCATTGAAGTTATAATTGAAGATTTAGAAACATTTTTGGAATTTGGATGTGCAGAAGCTTGAAATTTATTCTCTTCTTCAATAAAATTTTGCAGTTGTTCTTCAATTAAGATTCTTTTATTTTAAATTTAATTTCTATTGCTGTCTTTTATTTTTAATTTAAGTAGCATGATTATCACCACTCCCATGGCTAGCTAAACCCATTCTTTTAGGATTTGGGTGAAGCCATGGGTGATTAGTGTGAATAAATAATGGGTATGCTTTATTTTAAAGGACATGAATCTAGTTAGACTTACTACAGTTGACCGATGCATTGTGTATGTCATCTAATAGGACCATATACATGATAGCCGCCGTAGTCATAGTAACACTAATTATGATTTATGATGTTTAGCTTAATATTGCATATTGCATGATGCTACTCATGAGGTATGTTAGCCATTGTCACATCTTCCATAGACCTAAATCATACTATGTATAATATATCTCCATGCCTATTGTCAATTCAACTTATTCCCATAGTGAATCCTAGTCCTGAATAAATCTTCCCCATTAATTTTATTCCATTATTATCCATTGGTTAATCAAATTCAATTGTACTAATTTAATTTGGTATTTTAATTGTTAGAATTATCTTGCATATTCAGTTAAATTAGTATTGTCAACTCTCTTGATATTTACATTCTACCTAATTTGAAAATGTGTTAATTAAACACTCGGCCTTCCTGAGTTCAACCCGTAGCTACAGCTAATACTGTGCGCTTGTGATCAGTATAATTAGTGTAGCTTACATTTGAGCCCAACAGTTGTCCAAAGCCAGAGATGGGTATTATCATTAGGCAAAAGGTTTCTATATAAGCTCTATTGCATCGCTCTAAGTTTGTTCCACCTCTCATCTTTTTCATCCCATAAGGTAGGCTCTTTGCTGTTACTTATATACTATTTACTGTATCAACATATAGTTAGCATAGAGTAAGACACAATACCCTATACAAATTAACACTATTTGGAGGAAACAAGTAAGGCTAGTATCTGGATGGATCTCAAGTTAGGGAAGTTCACTTGCTACTCATCAGGAAAAACGTAGGGATGCCATTAGAGACTCAATATCTAGCTTTCTCGTGTAGAATAATGTAAGAATTGGGATTTTGAGTTCCAAAGGTGAGCTGATTCCTATGACTGTAGATGATTTGATATTAAGAGACGACGGGTCAACATAGGATGATATGATGATTTGGCCATTTAACACCATGGTGACGATATGATGATATGACACTTCAGTGATACGCTAACTTCATACTTATTGACAGCACCAGCAAAGGTGCACACGATATATTTTACGTCCAACAACATATTTCAAGTCGACTGAGAGGTTGAACCAACACCAGCAAAGGTGCACACGAGCATCTTTAGCGTTCCTTTATTTTTTTCTTATTTTAAACGATTGATACAATGTAGTGGGACCCACACCCACATATTCATTTTTGAGAAATTTCCTATCACTCCCTACACTTGGCCTATATTTACTAAAGTTTCTCCTACTTTTTACATTTTTACTTATACTCTTCTTTTTATTTTTTTTATTTTTTTTTATTTTTTTATTTTTTTTATTTTTTTTTTATTTTTTTTATTTTTTTCTCCTCTGTTTTTCTAAATATCCAGATTACCCTTCCTTTTCACTTGTAACTTATTGCACTTTTTTCAAATTGGTTGATTCAAACCATGTTTTGAACCAAACCACTAACAAGTTTTGCCTCATTCAATCATCAAGAATATTGTAAATTGAAAAAGGTATAATTTTGTATCCGATCTATATCTATATTGGTACCACACATTTTTTAATTTTTTTAATCCTAAGATTGACTGAGACCGATACCAATCTAATACCGATAAAAAATAGATTGCTAAATTTATGATGATGGATGAGATGAAAAATAATATTAATAATAAATAAACAACATCTCTAATGATTGGATGAGACTAAATAAAAAATAATAATAATAATAAACAAATAATATCTCTAAGGACATATTAGCTAGTCAATATCATTGATGCTTGGATGAGACAAAACTTGTAAGTGGTTTGGTTCAAGCCATGTTTTAAACCAATCAATTTCAAAAAAATGTAATTGGTTACAAGAGAAAAGGAAAGGTAATATGGATATTTAAAAAGAGATGAGAGAAAGAGATGTAAAAATAAAAAAGCAGGGGAGTTTTAGTAAATATAGGTCAAGTGAATGGGAGTGATAGTAAATTCCTCTCATTTCTTTTAATTTGCATAAGAGTATAAGACAATCGAACACCACCACGGCAACCCCTCCCCTTCCTCAGCGAACCAACTAGTCCAGCTCTAGAGATATCACAGCCCATGAGTAGAGGTAGTTACCTAAGCCCCACATCAGACCCTCCACCACCCTTATGAGGAGGAGTTTACCGGTGAAGTGAGAGGGGGGGCATCGATTTATCAAGAGACGATGTTGTAGTTAAAGAGACGAGGTTGAGGTAGGATTCCTGCAACCAAGAAGTATTTAATGGATTCCAGCAACGAAAAAGTAGCACAGACCTTCTTCTTATCCTTCGTGTCTAAAAAATGGATGCATTCAACAATGAAGAAGATGCCTTGTGAACAGAAAGCGGATCAAGTTCTTGTATGAGAACCATTCTTGTATAGGACTGATCCACACAGATGGAATCTATCTAAGGAAAACCCTGATATGTGACTGTTTTAAACAAGTTCACCTTCGTATCCCAAATTAAAAAATAATGGGTAAATTACACTTGGGACTCATCAATTATCAATGTCATCATCATCATTATTATAAGAATCCAGATTTTTTTAAGGATAGGCACATGTTTTTGCCACATAATAAAATTCGGTGAAATAGGAATTGTATGGATAAATAGACCCCAATGATGTTGAAACGCTAACTTACTCACATGTTGAGTTTCAATCCAAATAGAGTTTTCACTACCACATAGCAATTAAGCATTGAAAAAGTAAGAACTAGAAAGAAAATACATGGACCACCGAGGGTACATATGGACATGTACTTAGAGGGTATATGCCTTGCCTATGGTTACAGAATTTACACTGGCGAATTTAGATCATTACCCACATAACCAATGGTTGATCCAACAAATATATTTCCCACTTCTCAGACACTTGGTAGATAGAATCACTTTGCGCTCCAAATTGGATATAGGTAGTGGGGTTTATCCTCACACTGTCTCTCCTCATACAAAATGTGTGCTTCAACTAAATAGATCTATCAATCGCTTAACAATAATATGGAAGGGGGATCGTATACCATATACCCTAATAATAATATGGAAGGGGGATCATTGCCAGACTGCATGACCTTTGCACCGACACACGAGTCAATGAGATTGTGCGTGGAGGCATCTAATAGGGAGTTTTATTTCATGGGGATGCGGCTGTTATTTCACCCTTCCTATGTCTGGGCACAAGTGCTATCCAGCCCGACAACTCAAATTGGAAAAAGTTAAATCGATCAATTCGAATCAAAATGGACAAAGGCTGAATTCTATTAAACCCAATTCTACACATACTATCCGACCAAGTTAGATCAAGTCGGACAAAGTTGAGTCAATTCTAAGATGATTCAAATTAAAATCAACCGAGTCCAAACCTATACCCAACTCCAAATATTCTAATTAGAGTTGTCAGTCTCACACCTTTTTTATGTATGTACTTAAAATTTAATGATAAGTTTTAACCTTGATAAAAGAAAAGTGTATCATGTCAAGATGATGA
>NW_024869118.1:0-35818 GCF_013358625.1 Macadamia integrifolia
GGCTGAGGTGGCACTTCGACAGAGTTTTTGCGAAGAATGGCTATTTCTGAAAAGATTCCAAAGGCACTCGGACATAGCTTCCTCTAGGAACTGCTATTTTTGGAAAGAAATTGATTGTCCTAAAAATGGATTAAAGATCCCCAAAGCCCCGAAGAACACTATGAAGATCCGAGCAGAACTCTGGATCATGACAAAGATCTCTTCATAGACCTGAAGAACCTCAAGGGGGAGGGATTCTGACTTTTGGTAAAGATCAAGAACGCTCAAAGGGGGGAGACTAAAAACATGCTATTTTTGGTGAGAATGGATTGAACCAAAAACTTGGATTGAAGATCTTCAAAGTCCCGAAGAACACTTCGAAGATCCGAACAAAATTTTGAATCTTAATGAAGATCGCTCCGTAGACCCAAAGAAACTCAAAGGGGGAGGGGAGGAGGAGAGAGGGCAAAGCTTCACTTCTAAGGTGGTTGTGGGGTTGTGATCTTGGTCTTTTAAATCTAAAGGAGGGGGTATTTATAGGATTTCTAGGCCAACAGGGAGGAGAGAGAATTTTTAACCAATGGGTAAAAAGGGATTTTTGGACAAATAGGAGGAGAGAGAATTTTTAGCCAATGGGTAAAAAGTGGATTTTTAGACAAACGGGAGGAGAGAGAATTTTTAGCCAATGGGTAAAAGGTGGGTTGTTAGATTAATAGGAGGTTGTGGCGTATGGATGCTAGTGGAGTAGGGCATACGTGAAAATGGGTGAAGAGAAAATTTCTTCACTCGTTGGGCCAGTGGAACGTAAATCCCAGTCGTTGACGGCGGCACACAAGGTTAGGTCGAAATACATGGGGCATGACCGGCATAGATGCACAGAAGGGCAGGCATAGTGCAAGGATGGGCAGGCAATGTGTACAGGCTGGGTAGGCATAGCGCATGGGTTGGGCATGCATGGGTCAAGGATGGGCAGGCACAGTACACGGGCTGGCCTGTAACTGTGTGTGGGCTGGCCAGCGTGTGCGTGAGGTGTGCAGTATAGGGCACACACAGCAGCAGGTGGGGGAGTGAGCAACATCTGGCAGGGGCACTGGTAGCAACTAGCGGGGGTGATGGCAGCAGCCAGCGAGGGTGCAAGCAGTAGCCAGTGGGGGCAAGCATAAAGGTAGGCGAGGGCATTGGCAGCAGCCAACGACGACATGCACAAAGGTAGGTGAGGGTGAGGGTGCTGGTAGCAGCTAGCAGGGGTGCGGGTCGGGTTGTACGAGGGTGCTAGCAGCATCCAGGGAGGGCGCAGGTCGGGCTGTGTTTGGGGCTATTTGTTGGCAGGCCAGCGCACGTAGCATGCATACGGGCTAGCCTACTGGCCAGTGCGTAGCATGCTTACGAGCTGGCCTGCTGGCCAGCGCATGCAGCATGCATGCAAGCAGGTGTGCGCGCAGTGTGCAGGAACATGGAATTTTCTGGTGACAATTATGGGAGATCCGATAGTCCAATTTTGACTTACCATATATCATCAGAATTGTATTTTCGAGCACTATCCATCTGTATGGTCATCTTAACCAGATTTCTTCGTATATAAAAATGTTAAATTTGGAGGTTTTTAGATAGGGAATGAAGTTGGGGTATTTAGGTAGGTAGGAAATTTTTCCAGGTTTTCAGTAGGCTTGCCAGTGTGCGTGGCATACGTACAGGAAAATGTAAATTTTCAGGGGTGATTGTGAGAGATGCAACTGTCTGATTTTGACGTGACATATATCATTGGAATCATATTTCTGAGCACTATCCATCTGTATGGTCATTTTGATTAGATTCCTTAGTATATAAAAAGTCAAATTTGGACCCACTTTTCTCTCACGTGGGTGTTTGCAGGGTTTTTAGATAGGTGGAGAATGTTTTTAGGTTTTCTTAGTCAATCATCATCTCTGTTGATCAAAAGTTAGAAGTCGCATCCAAGATCCATATTTCAACATAGTCAGAGGAGGGTGAAAAAATTGGGTGTCTATAGAATGCCTCTTTGGCCGAGGCCTATGCTAATGGCCGAAGGGCAAAGAAAAGAATGACCACATTTTGTCGCCCGGAGCACGTACTGCAGTCATCTTGATCATTAATGATAGAGTTAAAAAATGTAACAGATAATATCTCTCAACTACTTTAGAGTTTTAGGACTTACCTGGGCAGTCGATTGTAGGAAAGGAATTTGTTGCTCTTCCAATCCTGTAAAAGATGTTAGTATTTTGATCTTTGAATTTTCCTTAGCTGGGCTTTACATGTGCTAGTTCAGGGAATTTGGTCTCCAGGTTGGATTTTTTGAACCAATCTGGACTATCTGGGACTGACGGTTACAAGTGAGGAATTCACTACTCTTCCAATCTTGTAATAGGAAAAAACATTTGATTCTTGGATTTTCCTTAACTAGGCTTCGCATGTGCCAGTCTAGGGAGTTTGGTCTATGTGATCGGGTCACTCAGAGCCGATACAAAGAGATTGGGCCACCTGGGGCTGGGTAAATGCAATTGGGCCACCTGGGGCCGGGTCAATGAAATCGGGCCACTTGGGGCTGGTTTAATGAGATTAGACCACCTGGGATCGAGTCAATGAGATTAGGCCGCCTGGGGCCGGGTCAATAAAATTGGGCCACTTGGGGCCAGGTCAATGAAATTGGGCCACCTGGGGCTGGTTCAATGAGATTGGGCCACCTGGGGTTGGGTCAATGAGATTGGGCCGCCTAGGGCCAGGTCAATGAAATTGGGCCACCTGGGGCGGGGTCAATGAAATTGGACCATCATGAATTTTGGTTCTTAATTTAGAATCTTGGAATTTGAACTTTGAACTTTGAGTCTTGATTTGGAATCCTAATTTTTTTTTTGGGAAAATAAATTTTTTACCCATAAAATGGTCCCCCCTCCTTTATTTATTCCTCATTCTAACTTTTTTGAGTGGGGAATGATTTGATAGTGAGTGAGTTTGGGTTTTTGAAATCTTCTTGAAGATCCAAACCATTTTGCATCTTCTCGGGTTTCTTCAAATTTTTTCCAAAGATCTTTAGGTTTTCCTTGAAGTTTTTCATCTTTCTCATGAAGATCTTTATAGTTCTTGAGGAGGGAGTCATTTGAAGAATTTGCATTCTTGTGAGCTTTTGTGCAAATTGGGAAACTTCTTGGGGTATTTATGATTTTGAAAAATATGGTTGAAAAAAGAAAGAGAAAGACTTGTGGAGAAATCCAGCTGGAGGGTTGTAGTAATTCTTCTCAAAGGGATGAGGGTCTGGCTGATTGGTACTCCGGACAGACTTTCCACAACACTCGGAACCATATCTACAACTCGGCATGGGATTCTTGGGTAAGTCTTTACATTTCATTCATCTTTTATTTTTGTTTTGTTACCCCCTTTTTTTTACTATCATTTATTTTTCTATTATATATATATATATATATATATTCTTTATTTCCATTAGCGTTAAGGGAGGGAACCACCTACCTTGGCCCTGTATGGCCACCCGAACATAGTTTGGTCATGGTACTAGATACTACCTCGTAGAGTGAAGGAGATGGTTGATTCATCATGCTGTGTCGGTTAGCCCTTATAGAGACCCAAAAATTCAATCTGGCATTGGTTAGGGCCTTGATGGAGCGGTGGTGGCCGAGTACTCACTCATTTCCTCTTTCTGTTGGCGATATTACCATCACAGCTCTGTGCTTCTATGCCTTGATGGGCATTTGTGAGGGTAGTGGTTGGAGATGGATCCCTGTCCTCTCTCCTCTCTCTCCCTTCACCTTCATGTGAGGGGGGGAGGTGACTTGAGTCGTGTGTGCTTCACTTACGGGCCCCGCACCATCGTATTGCCTCTTGGAGATACATGGAGGCCTATTTCGAAAGAGTATGAAATTTGTCACTTGAGACGGGAGTTTTGATGATGGTCCAATTTGGGGATCGGGATCATGCAAATGGGGTTTGGAGTCACCACCTAAGGTTATGGGCCTAGGACCTAGGGTTGGGCCCTATTCCTGAGAAAAGGGCTTGAAATTTGGTTTAGTCCAGAGATTTGGGGTAAGTGTCAAGTTACAAAGTTGGGAAGGTATTAAGCACCCAATCTTCCCGGTTCAACCGGTCTTCTTACTAGATGCTTGAGAATGAACATTTTCCATAATTATTACTATTCCACATGTATGGCTAAGTTATCACACATATATACATTAATTGAATTCTAACTATTATATACACTAAAACAAGGCTTATTAGATATCTACATTATGCTTAAATGTAGAGAGAGATTATACCTAAATTTGACCCCTGTTTCAGGTCAAGAGGGGTGGGCCCCTGATTGGTATTGGCTCGGACTGTCTTTTATGTTCTCCTGGCTCAGGGGAAGATGGTCTTGACCTCCAACTTCTTTTCCTGAGAGATGCTAATTATGATGGTATCCGGACAGAGTTCCGGCTAGGAACGATTGCTTTCGGATTTGGATTCGGATAGAGCTTTGGCTTAGGGAGGGCTATTTTTGGCTTTGGATTTGGACAAAGCTTTGGCTAGGGAAGGCTATTTCTGGGTTTGGGATGAGGTGGCACTCCGGTAGAGCTTCCGCTGGGGATAGGCTAAGGGAGGGCTAGGCTGAGGTGGCACTTCGGTAGAGCTTCCGCTGGGAATGGCTTTTTCTGGAAAGAATCCAGGGACACTTGGATAGAGGTTCGGCTAGAAAATGCTATTTTTGGGCTTGGGATGAGGTGGCACTTTGGTAGAGCTTCTGCTGGTGATAGGCTAAGGGAGTGCTAGGCTGAGGTGGCACTTCGGCAGAGCTTCCTTTGGAAATGGCTATTTTTAGAAATATCTTAGGGACACTCGGATAGAGGTTTGGCTAGGAAAGGCTATTTCTGAAAAAAAAAATGGACTGACCTAAAAATGGATTAAAGAACTCCAAAATCCGAAGAACACTTTGAAGATCCGAATAGAGTTTCAGATCTTAACAAAGATCTCTTCGTAGACCTGAAGAACCTCAAAAGGGGGTTTCTATCTCAAGAACACTCAAGGAAGGTGGCTCAAGAACATACTATTTTTGGCTAAAAACTAGATCTAACTAAGAATTTAGATTGAAGATCTTCAAGATCCCGAAGAACACTTCGAAGATCCGAATGAGTTTCGGATCTTGACGAAGATCACTCCAAAGATCAGAAGAAAATCATGAGGGGGGAGGGGAGGAAAATTTCACTCTTGAAGGGATTCAGGTGTCGGTTGGTGTCCTTTTTCTAAGGGAGGGGGTATTTATATTTTTTTTCAACCAAGTAGGAGAGGGGGAATCCCTTTATCCAGTGGACAAAAGGGGGGCTCTTGCCTAAAGTGAAGAGATAGCATTTTTGTCTAATGGGTAAAAAGGGGGGTTGAAGGAAAAAATGGGTGAGGAGGGCTTTTGTCCAGTGGGTAAAGGGGGGTTTTCAGAAAAAAAAATGGGAGGAGAGAAATTTCAGCTTGGAAAAAGATGATTTTTGGAAAATGGGAGGAGAGAGAAAGTTCAGTCAGAAAAAGTAGTTTTCAAAAAAGTGAGAGGAGAGAGAAATTTTGAATAAGGTAGTTTTTAGCAAAACAGGAGGAGAGAGAAGGTTTTGTCAAAAAAGGTAGTTTTCAAAAAAAGGGAGGAGAAAGAAGGTTTTTCCAAAAAAGGCAATTCTTGGAAAAGTGGGAGGAGAGAGAAGGTTTTACCAGAAATGGTAGTTTTTTGAAAAGCAGGAGGCGAGTGAAGGTTTTGTCAGAAAAGGTAGTTTTCAGAAAAGTGGGAGGAGAGAAGGTTTTGTTAGAAAATTTAGTTTTTGAAAAAGCGAGAGAGAGAGAAGGTTTTGTGCACGGGTGCATGAATGCATGGATGTACAGGCAATGTACACGGTGTGCGGGCATAGTGTGCATGATGTGCGGGCCGTGTGCACGGTGTGTAGGCCATGTGTGCTTGGTGTGTGGGCACAGTGTGCACGGTGTGCGGCTAGGGCCTGCACACTATGCTGCAGGGCCACGCATAGTGTGTGGCAAGCCCACGCACAACATGCTGTAGGCCTTTGCATAGTGTGCGGTAGGCCTGCGAACAGCTTGTAGTAGAACTGCACACAGGGTGCGGTAGGGCAGGGCACAACGTGCGACAGGGCTGCGCATAGTGTGCGGCTTGGATGGTCTTCGCTGGGCTAGCTGGGCTGGTTGAGTTGGCTAGGTTGGCTGGTTTGGCTGGGTCGATTGGGTGGGTGGCTGGTGTGTGCAACATACGCATGGAAAAAATGTAATTTTCGAGGAATTATTGCCAGAGATCCGTCAGTCTGATTTTGGTGTACCATATATCGTCGGAATCGTATTTCCAAGCATTATCCATCTGTACAGTCATCTTGTTTGGATTCCTTCATATATAAAAATCCAAAATTGGACCCCTTCACAGGGATTTTTAAGGTTTTAGATCCGGGAGTGTTTCAGGGTTATCTGGGTATGTAGGGGATGAATTTTAGGGTGTTTGAGTCAGATGAGGGATTTTTCCAAGTTTTTAGTGGGACAGTCCGTGTGCACGGCATATGTGTGGGAAGGCATGATTTTTCAGGGATGATTGTCGGAGATCCGTCGATCCGATTTTGGCGTATCATATATCATCGTAATCGTATTTTTGAGCACTATTCATCTGTATGGTTATCTTTACTAGATTTCTTCATATGAAAAGTCAAAATTAGACCTTCCTCTCTCTCATGCGGGGATTTTTAGGGTTTTAGGTAGGGGAATGTTTCCATCAGCATCTCTGTTGGTCGGAAGTCGAGTCCAAGATCCATATTTCATCATAGCCAGAGGAGGGTGATAAAATTGGGTGTCTATAGAATGCCCTTCTTTGGCCGAGGCCTGTGCCAACGGCCAAAGGGCAAAGAAAAAAACGACCACATTTTGTCACCCGGAGCATGTACTGCCGTTATCTTGCTCAGTTATGACGGAGTTGAAAAATGCAACAGATAATATCTTCTACCTACTTTGAAGTTGAGAATTTACCTGGGGCAGCCAATTGTGGAAAGGAATTGGCTGCTCTTCCAATCCTGTAAAAAAGGTTAATACTTTGATCCTGATTCTTCCCTAGCTGGGCTTCGCATGTGCCAGTTCAAGGAAATATGGTCTCCAGGCTGGGTCTTTTGAGCCAATCTGGGCTATCTGGGACCGATGGTTACGAGAGAGGAATTCACTGCTCTTCCAATCTTACAAGTAAAAAAAGTTTGATGCTTGGATTTTCCTTAGTTGGGCTTCACATTTTCCTGGTCAGGGAATTTGGTCTTCCAGGTGGGTTTTTTCGAATCGGGCTGGGCTATCTGGTCTTCCAGGCAGGTTCTTTCAAATCGGGATGGGCTATCTGGTCTTCTAGGCAAGTTCTTTTGAACCAGGCTGGGCTAACTGGTCTTTCAAGTGTGTTCTTTCAAACAGGACTAGGCTATCTGGTCTTCTAGGTGGGTTCTTTTGAATTGGGATGGGTTATCTGGGACCGGGCCAATTATGTCTCTTCTTGATTTTTGGTTTAGAATTTGATTTTGATTCTGACTCTTGAATTTTGGTTCAGAATTTGATTCTTGATGATGGCTTTTGACCCATAGGGATTTGTTCCCGTATTCACTAAAAACACAAACACATGGATATTTTCTTTCTTTTTTCTTTTTCCCTCCCCATGTTTGTTCATTATTTTATTTCAACATCTCTATAAAAACTTACTTTTGGACAAAGAAAATCTTTTTTTTTTTTTTTTTTTTGTTTTTTTTTTGCTTAGGCACAATCAATTCCATAAGTCAAGTCATAATTAGAATAATCGGGTAACACGAAAATCCAAATACTTCCTCATTCCATTACCAAGTGAATTACATGAAAAGGGGGACCACTTTCCTACTATAGATGGGATAGGTGAATAACAAGGTGGGGAGACAATTCTTGAGGTGGGTGAAAGTTCACTAACTCTTCTTGGTCTGTCTCCTCGAGCCCGTATTGTCGGCTGATGTACATAGGCAAATAAAAGGACGTGTGTGTCAATCCCATTAGTCTGATATAGTTGTGGCCATGGGTCTTCATCAGAAAATATTCTTGTGGCTTCCCTGGGCACCTCCATACAATATCCTGCACAGTCCTTTCCTGCAAGTACTTCTTCCAATCGGTGATAAGGTCGAATTCCAGAACTTCTCTCTTATCTTGGTAACAAAAAACTCCGAGTGGGTTTCCCTTTAATGGTATGGTGAGCTTCAGTTTCTTAAGGAGCCAAATCTAAAAAATAGCAAGACTCCCCTGATAATGGTTTAGTATGAATTTATAGCCAAAACTCATGTCATCAAATCCCTTGAACGATTCTACAAGAACCGTAGGGACAATGTCACCTCCCTTCTTCAACTATTTTACTACCTCAATCAGAACAGACAGTGCACCATGCCTGGGAGTGTGGAGAAGATAATGAGCTATCATGCAAAGTAAATAAGCATCCAGGGATCGATGTTGATGGATTCCTCCCATTGGTAGATATTGGATGAAGATCTGAGCCACCTTCAGAATGTCGATCTTTCCATACCTGACACACTACTTTACTTCTTCTTCTTTCCATCTGAAGAAATCCTGAATTTCATCCAAGCAATCCTTCTTTAAAGAGGGTTGGAACAAATGGCCTTTGGGTGAAGATAGCATACAAACCTGAAATTCTTCAAGAGTTGGGCAAATCTCCGCTAATCCAAACTGAAATACATACAGGTCGGCATCCCAATGTTGAGGCACCTGTCGGAGTAATTGGTGATGTACCTTCACACATCCAACTTCGCTAAGAAATGACACATTCATGGATTCCAACAATCCTGGTGCCCTGATAGTTATGTCCAAGGTCTATTTCCTCAACGTTTTATCCAACGAGCCCATGAATTTTCCTGAAACCAATACAAACAACGAGATATGATGATTTATCAAAGCAATACTCATTGGCTAATGATTCAAGCAAGCATTTACCACTATTGCATCAAGATCTTCTTTTTTTCTTTTGACTTTGACAGATCAAGGGTGGAGAATAAACTGGCCTTGATAAACTCGTGCCGGGTGGCGATTTTCTTTTAGGGATAGAATCCTGGATAAGAAGTGACGGACTAATGGGTGGATGACAGATACCTAATGGCCTTTCATGCCAAATGGTGATTCTTGGGGGACACAAACTATGATGATCTTTTTAAGGTATTTTGATTATTAATAAAGGAACCGATTTATTGCCTTTCGATGGTTGAGACCGTACTTGCACATGTCAAGTTGCCTACGTATCCCTCGAAAGGAATCAGTCTGACATAGTTCAGACTATTCACTCTTTCAGACATAATATTTTTTGAGTTGATCCATGTTAACCAGTCCGGGTATTTCTTCGTCGTTGTGGTCTATGAGTTTCACAGCTTTGCCTGGTAGAATTTCTTTGATAGTGAATGGGCCGCTCCATTTGGGCCTAAATTTTCCTCTTGGGTCTTGAATTGGGGCTCTTTGTTCTCGAAGAACAAGTTCACCCACCTTTGTGTGGCAGGGCTTCACATTTTTGTTAAAGGCCTTGGCCATTCTCAGTTGACGCCTCTTCAAATTATCCATAGCCTTCATGCGCCTTTCATCAAGAAAATTGAGCTTGTCATGTCTGGCCTTCTCCCACTCTCCTTCAGGTAGCTGACTATTTAGAAGCACCCCCAGGGATGGTACCAGGATTTTCATAGGTAGAACCGTCTCAACCCTATATGCCAAAGAGACAGGGGTTACCCCTGTCGAGGATCGTAGAGAAGTCCGGTATGCCCATAAGGCAAGGGTAATTTATCAGCCCAATTCTTAGGTGTTTCCGCCATTTTTTGCAGAATGGCTTTGATATTCTTGTTAGCTACTTCTACTGCCCCATTGGTCTGCAACCTGTAAGTGGTAGAGCAATGCCTTCTGATATCGAATTTTGAGCAAATTTTTATCGGTCTTACCCCAGAAGTGGGATCCTTGATCTAATATCAATTTTTGAGATACTCCATATCAGAAATGATGTTTTCCAGGATGAACTTGGCCACCTTAGTAGATGTGAGGACTATATAGGACTGAGCTTCTATCCACTTGGTGAAATAATCAATGGCTATTAAGATGAATTCATGGCAATTAGATGCTTTAGGGTTGACCTTTCCAATGATATCAATGCCCCAAGTAGAGAATGGCCAAGGTGAACTGAGCGAATGCAACTCTGTTGGCGGGATATGCATGATGTTAGCAAATATTTGACACTTGTGGCATTTCTTGATGAAGTTCATGCAATCTACTTCCATGTGTTCCAGTAATATCCTAGCCTAAGGATCTTCTTAGATAATATCTTGGCATTCATGTGGGGTCCACAAGGACCTTGATGAATTTCTTCTATGATGGTTGTAGCTTGTTCCTCATCTACACACAACAACTGTGTTACATTATAGTACCGTTTGTATAACAGATCCACTTGAAGAATAAACTGGGTGGCATATCTTCTCAGAAACTTCTTCTCTCTGTCAGTTGCTTCAACTAGATAATTCCTTTCCCTGATGAAATCCACTATGTGAGAAAACCAAGACCGACCATCTACAGTGAGAGAGTTCACTGAATTTTGATAAATGGGTCTACTTCTTTGTTCTACCAAGAATGGTCAGACTCTAGCCATAGGGTTGCACTCTACCATAGAAGCCAAGGTTGCAAGGGCATCAGCAAACCTATTATAATCCCTCTGAAAGTATTTGAATGAGATCCTATCAAAGTGTTCAATCACCTCTTCCAGATGCTCTTGATATGACTTCAGCTTCTCATCTCTAGTTTTCCACTTTCCCAGTGTCTGACAGATGACAATGGATGAATCACCATAAACATTGATTCTTTTCACCCCAATGGTTAAAGCAGTTTCGAGCCCCAAAGCACAAGCTTCCTACTCAGTAATGTTGTTAGTACAGGGGAAGTTGAGGCAGAATGATGAAGGCAAATAAAGACTATCAGGAGTGACAAGCAATATTCCCACACCACATCCCTTCTGATTGGTTGCTCCATCAAAGAATAACTGCTATTCATTAACTATATCTTCTTCCTCTACCACTGCGATTCCTCCATCGGGAAAGGCATCATCCAAGGACCTTCAATCTTCTATGGGGTGAGCAGCCAAATGATCCACTATGGCCTACCCCTTGATCAATTTTTGGGTAACATAGGTGATGTCAAATTCTGATAGCAAAAGCAACCAACGGGCCATCCTTCCTATTAAGGCCGGTTTCTCGAAAGAGATATTTGATGGGATCCATCTTTGATATTAAATGCACCAGATAAGAAACCATGTAGTGTTGTAACCTTTTAGTTACCCAAATCAACGCAACACAAGTTCTTTCCAAAGATGTGTACCGAGTCTCATATTCCAGAAACTTTTTGCTGAGGTAATATATGGCATGCTCTGCCCCCTTTTTCGTTTCCTCCTGTGCTAGAAAAGAGCCCATGGAATACTCTCCCACGAACAGATACAACAGAAGTGGTTCTCCCTCCACTGGTGGTGTCAATACTGGTGGGTTCATAAGGTACTCCTTGATCTAGCCAAAGGCTTATTGGCATTGGTCATTCCATTCTGTGGGCTAATCCTTCTTCAGCAACTTGAAAATTGGTTCACAGATTGTAGTCAACTGAGCTATAAATCTGCTGATATATTGGATGTGACCCAGAAATCCTCGTATTTGCTTCTCAGTCTGAGGCATGGGTATTTCTTGAATTTCCTTGATCTTGATAGGGTCAACTTCAATGCCTCTTTCACTCACCAAGAAGCCTAACAACTGTCCCGCCGCTGCCCCGAATACACACTTTTGAGGGTTTAACTTCAGCTGATACTTCTTGATTCTTTCAAAAAATCACCTTAGTGTTGGAATATACCCCTGTCGATCTTTATACTTTACTATCATGTCCACATAGACTTCCACATCTTTGTTCATCATGTCATGCAATATGGCTGTAGCTACCCTTTGATAGGTTGCCCCGGTGTTCTTCAGTTCAAAAGGCATCACCTTGTAACAATAGGTTCCCCATGGAGTGGTGAAGGCTATTTTCTCATGATCTTCTGGGTGCATGCCTATTTGGTTGTATCCTGAGAATCCATCCATGAATGATAATAAAGCATACCTTGTCGTATTATCCACTAATACATCAATGTGAGGTAATGGGAAGTCCTCTTTAGGGCTTATTTTGTTAAGATCTCGGTAGTCTATGCACATTCGTACCTTTCCATCTTTCTTCGGTACTGGTACAATGTTGACTAACCATTGGGGGTATTTCACCACTTGTAAGAAACCCGCATTCCATTGCCTCACAACTTCTTCTCTGATCTTCTCACTCCATTCTGGCCGCATTCTTCGGAGCTTGTGTTTTACCGGCTTTACCTCAGGGTAAGTAGGTAATCGATGCTGCACAATGTTTGGTTTGATACCAAGTATATCCTTGTAAGACCACATTGGCGAATTCCTTAAGAAGATTACTCATCCATTATGCTTCTTTGTCATCAAGGGTAGTGCCAATTTTTACCTCTCGAAGACATTAGTCGGTTCCTAGATTAATAACATAAGTATCCTCACGGATGGGTTGGGCTTTCTTTGGTTTACATTGTTTTATTAATTCTTAATATTTATTAAGATCATCATCGGAAAAAGGAGGCAAGTCATACTCAGAATTAGAAATTTCATTCATGAAAGAAAGAGTGACAAACTTGTCATACAAGGACTCTGGACTCTTCTCAAAAGGGGAGATTGACACTGAATCACAAACAACAGATTCGACTACAGACTCGATAATTGGCTTGATGCTTTCGTTAGGGGTAATCAGGCTAGTTGACTCAATAGCATGACCAGATGTGGTAAAGTTTTTCCCAATGCTTGTCCAGTTCAGAAGTGGTTTAGTGGCTTGATGGATGAGAAGATGTGGCAAAGGGCCTTCTTGACCTTCTGAGAAAGTTGCTGCTATTTCTTTAGTGGTGCAATGGTTCCTCTAGACCGGTGCCTGCTTCTTCATAAATACCAGCTGATCAATCTCGTGCTCTCGAAAATCAAACTTTCTAAGGGGTGAAGATCGATGGAGACTGCTTAATCCTTTTTCTATGAAGTCCATCTTTTCGAGCCTGCTAAGGGATGCCATCCCGGTACCTCGGTCACATCTTTGTCCACCTTCACGAGTCTTCCCATGGCAATTGGTTCGGGCACAATTCATACATACCATCATCCTTTGTTCTCTCCTCTACTTTGCATACACACTTCTTCCTCTGAAAGGGTGGGGCTTGAGGTCATGTGACTCTCGGGCTCTTTGCTCTTGGCTCTTATAGGAGAGAGCAAATGAAACCTTTCAAATCAATGGGAAGTGGTAGACTCCAGGTGAGCCTTATCTTCTTCTCCCATTCTCTCTTCATGAGAACTCGAGGACTAGGTGCCTCCTTTGATTGTATCAATGTTGTAGGATCATCAGAGGAAGACCCAGTCTCAATCAATGCAATTTCTACTATCCCAGTGATGCAACTATCTTGGTCACCTTCTTTGACTAGCATTTTCTGTTGTTCCACTTCATGAGTCACCCAATCGAACTCATCTTGGAAGAAAATTTCAAGTCTTGGTTGTATCTTGGCAGTGGTTTCATCAAACCACGGCTCCACATTTCCACAAAAGGGGAAATCACTCTTTCTTTCCCAAAGTATCCATTGAGAGTACGGTAGTAAGTGACGGAGATCTTCCTAGTCATCCTCAGCACTTTCTACCCTTTGATAGTTGGAGGAGTGTACCTGAGACCATACTTTCCTTTGTTCACTGCCAAACTAGGCTGCTTTGGAACTCCTTGGTGATATTTCCATAGTCCCATGCCAAGAAAATATTGCATGTTAGCCAAAATTTTCTCCTTTGGAGCTTCTTTGGCAATGGCTGCGCAAGTGGTGCCTATTTCAAAGCCACTTAGTTGGACATCCTGGTCTTGTTCTTCCCCATTTTCAATGTTGACCAAAGTGTTAACCACATAAGGATCTCCGGCCACTAAGACCACCTTCCCCTCATGAATGAACTTCAGTTTTTGATGGAGACTAGAGGACACTGCCTTCGTAGGATGCAACTAAGGCCTTCCCAAGGGCATGTTAAAAGCTGCCGGTATATCAATGACTTGGAAATCAACATCAAACTTCACCAGGCCAATCTTTGCAGCAAGGGTAATGATGTTAAGGATCTTCCTCTTGGTATTATCGTATGCCCTTATGGTTTGGGTGGTTGGCCTCATTTCTTCCAAGTTGACACTGATACTTTTTTATGATCTCAATGGCAACACATTCAAAGCGGACCCATTGTCAACAAGAACCTGGGGAACTACTTTATCAAGGCATTCAACTATAATGTGGAGAGCCCGATTGTGTTGGGTTTCCTTAGGAAGCCTAGAATCCGAGAACATCAGGGACTGCACTGCATATGTTGCTCCTACTATATGTGTGAGGTGCATCGGATTTATCTCAATCGGCACTTGTACATTAGCGAGAGACCTCAAGACTGCTTCACGGTGCGAAGGAGATGCCAACAACAATCCTCAAATGGAGATATTTTCCTGGGATTTGAGTCAAGCCAAGACTGGGTTCTCTAGATTTTTCTTTACGCTACTAGTTTTGGCCTCATTAGCCCTTGGCTGCTCTACTGCTAGAGCCTTGCCCTTGTAGTCTTTCTTACTTCTAGTTTCCATCATATTGATTGGTTTTTTCACAATAATCTCCACGGGATAACTATCTTCATCATCATTGTTGGTTAGGGTGATTATCCCCACCATAGAATCATCTTCTTTTAATTCTCCTTCCCTGCTTGGGGTGGGAAGTCGAGGACCTCCACAAATATCCACTGCCCCTGGCTTGTAGCTTCTTGATTGCATTAGAAAGCTATTGGAATGCAGCATCTACTGCATTTGCTATTGTGTCATCTGGTCCTATTTCCTCCAGATCATCCAATCGCTCCTAGTAGTAAAGATCATTGTTGGTTACTTCCCCTAACATTTTTTCAATTTCTTCTATCCTTTCCTGCATCCTCAATGTGTTGGAATACACTTCACACAGTTTTTCTTCCAAGTTAGATGTGAAGTACTATTTGTCCATATAAACTTGCGTCAGCTCTCCAAATTCCCCCTCATTTTCTGAATCTAATGTAGAATCATCTCCCTCCATGCATAGGGAAGGGTAAATACTACCTATTGGATCAACTATTAGGTCATCATTGCCAATGGCATAGACTGAGAAACATATGGGATGTTTTGGTGAGTAATATTCTGACTCATCATCATAATCATTATACCAAGGCCCCTGGTAGTCATCCCAGTCTGGATACCCATCATCCTCAGAGTCATCTCCATCCTTGTCATCTTCATTTTCATCCTCATCGTCATCGTCATCGTCATCGTCATCGTCATCATCTTCTTCTTTGCTGATTTCACTCCCACTTGGTTCTTCATCGGATTCCTTAGGACCATCAAATTCTCTAGCATCCAAATGCTCGTAGTATTCAAAGCGTACGGACCGAAATATTTCCATAGGGTTGATCCTATCATTACTGGATCGAAGTTGGACCAGTCCTTATTCATCATCATCTGTGTCACTCCCTATATGGATTAGGGAAGTGTATTCTTTGATCTGCTCCCCTATGGCCAATGTGGTTACTTCTCTGAGAAGATCAGTTGTAATCTCTTCAATCACCTCTGGATTGTCTTTTGAACTTACAACAGGATGAATTCGAGAAGTGGGATCACTCTCCTGGTCTTCCCCAATGCATTTACTGACTCTATTAATAAAGTCATCTTTGGGGAATTTGGTAGTGCAAGCATATCCTTCCAATCGTACCCATCCATCCATCCTTCTTTTGGGTTATACACCGAACTTTGAGAATAGTATTGGTATGAGGGTGATGAGGGATAAAAAGTGGGATGGTATGAAGATGATGTAAGGTGAGAGGTAGGATATGAAGATTAGGGGTGATAGGATGAAGAGGTGCCTCCACTTTGATGGTGGGGGAATGGTTGATGATATGGTAGAGGCTATTAATATGACGAAGGCTGATAATATGGTGGAGACTAGTAATGCAGTGCAGTGGATTCTTCTGATGAGGAGGGATGGACCGGGGGCACCCGATCTTCTGACTCTTCCTCTAATGATTCTATTCTTCTGGGGGCTCTTATGACTCTAGCCCTTTGACTCATGATTTTCCTATAAGCGCGGGCATTCATATGATTCTTCCAAGCTCTAGGTACAATGAGTTGAGTGGGGTCACTCTCCATAGTTTCTTCATCCAGATTGTTCACTTGATCAGGGAGTGGATTGACATTGGGAGGCTGTTTGATCTTGACCTTAATGGTTCCATTATCTACCAAGTCCTAAATTGCATGCTGTAAACCCAAACATCTTTCAGTATTATGCCCCTTCTGAGTGTGGTAGGCACAACACTCATAATCCCTATACCAAGCTGGAGGAGGGTTGCTGATCACTCTTGGAGCCACTGTCCCTTGTAATCCTTGCTTCTTTAACTTCTCATATGTGGCTGTTACGGGCATCCCAAATAAAAAAACTGCCTTCTTGGGAGAGGAGCCTTCTGGATGGGTGCATCTGCTTGTATTATAAAAGGCTATGAAGAAGTTACTGGTGAGACTGACTACTAAACTACACTTACCATATTAGTTTTCGGACCCTTTCCCTGTCCAACTCAGGTGTTCTTGCTTGCATATTGGGAGGATCCTTGATATTGGGCCTCTCTCAGAATTCTATTCTCCACTCGTGTGCCGGTGGCTATCAAGGCATCAAAAGTTTACAAATGCTGATAGTAAAGAATATTATAATAGGGCTTTGATAAGTTCTCTATTAACATCTCTACCTGCTCTGCTTCTGAAGGCCTATCTACCATCTTGGCGACCTTGTCTCTGAATATCATCAAGAAGGTGGTGAATCCTTCCTTAGGCTGTTGTCTCAATGTCTCAAGCTCCTGACGTTTCACATCCACCTTAGTATTGTATGAGTACTGTTTAGTGAAGGCCTTCACTACCGTCCCCTAATTATGTGTTTGTGATGACTCCAACTGTGTGAGCTATCTCTGTGCTGGTCCTGATAGGGTTAATATGAAGGTTACCCCATTTGGTGTTCTGCAAGTTGCCACGACTTGGCAATGCTGAGGAAGACCTTGAGATGAGCCTTTGGGTCTACTGACCCATCAAATCTATCAGTCTGCCATTTTAATTTTTCTAGAATTCTCGCTCCAGAGAATAAACTTATTTCCTCAGAATCCACTACTTGGCCTTCTGAGCCTTTTCCTGCTTGAATTATATTCTCCAACTTCTCTAACTGCTCTCTGAGCTTCCTTTCTTTCTCCGTCTCCGGAGGCTCAAAGAGGACGTGTGCTGCAAATTCCTCTTCTTCATCTTTGATCACTACCCTACGAGGAGGGACCCTGGAATAGGCCCCTCATTGACCATTCCAGCCGGGTAGGTGAAGATCCTCTCTGACCGGTTGGCCGGACATGCTCTAGTTCCCCTGAGTCAAATTGGGAAGAATTCCCACGATGAACTGTAGCTCCATTCTGGTCTACATCTTCTGTTGCTGGTGCCGACCCATTCTTGGGATCAGCTCTGGGAGGGTTCTGAAGTGTATGCAGTATCTGAGCTATCCCTCTTTTGACTTCAGCCATTTCTATCTGTAAGGTCTCCACGGGATGGACCCAGACCTGTTCGGGTGTTTCCATGCTTATTGGGCTATAATCACCTGGTAGTAGAAAATCTCGAAGAGATGACGGAGGTGATTCTAGATTTAGGCGGGTTAACCGATTACACTGATGCATCTAAAGGGACCGCGACGAATACTTGATATGTGGAATTGTGCCTGAATCAAAAGTGGTTTATTTTAGGATTCTTAAATTGCCAACCCCTTGTTCACACATTCACTAGATTATCAACCAATGATTCATCCAAAGTTAATTTGCTTAATGATAGGGGGTGGATAGGGTTCGATGCCCCTGGTCCACCCAATGTCATAAGTGGGAGATTCATACAAATGGCTCATCGAGAATATTCCCATAAGACATTCCATGTAATAAAGTCATGCTTTTTTTTTCTCTTTTCCCAGTAGGTGTCCTTCCTCCTGATTTTCTCGGGACTTCTCGAGACTTGATGTGACTCTGGCGGGATTGCCCCTGAGTCACATATCTGGACTTTTTCCTTAAGGAGGAGGGACACCTTTTAGCTGAAACCCACTTTAGGAAAGCAATTCCTTATGATGGGATATAGTGTAGGAACATTCCTTTTCAAGACTGTAAAACAGTTCTACAATTAGCTTGTGGAGCTCCTAGCTTCTTCATCTATTTTCTACATGATGCAAGCATACGGTGGATGCAATAGGACCGACAAGGCTTCCTTGACAGGATCTATATACGCAAGGTACGTGATCCTTTTGATATACCCATAGGTATGAGATCAAGGGGTGACTTCTTTACCCATTACTCATGACTACACATGAGGTTAAGCAATTGGCCATGGGGTGGTGGAACCGTGAGTGATTGTGTGTAAAAGTGTAATGTATGGTAACCATCATTCGATCTCAGAATTTTGTAAAGTGCTTGGACCTCCCTGAGGGTGCTGGCACAAATATGGGCATCCTTGCCATTTGATAACTCATTCGATCTCAGAATGTTATAAAGTGCACGGACCTCCCTGAGGGTGCTGGCACAAGTACAACATCCTCGATGTTTGATGATACCTTTCATTCTTGTACAAGAAGTGGGTATCATTTGCTCTCAGAGTACTCTCCATGACATGCACTGACCTCCCCGAGGGTGCGGGCATGACAGGGAGTCCCTCGCCAAATGAATTCACTTTGAGCACGATGAATGATGCAGTTAGTGAATATAATTACAAACATGGGATTAGCCGAACATGTTTTCAAACAAATGTGGTGAAAAATGTTCTTGCATTTAACGATAGCATCTAGTATTGGAAGCTTGACATTTTTCCCCAGTGGAGTTGCGACTGTGAGGGTAGCGGCCAGAGATGGATCCCCGTCCTCTCTTCTTTCTCTCCTTTCACCTTCATTTGAGGGGGGAGGTGGCTCGAGTCATGTGTGCTTCGCTTGCAGGCCCCGCACCACCATATCACCGCTTAGAGATATGTGGAAGCCTATTTTGCAAGAGTGTGAAATTCGTCATTTGAGACGGGGGTTTTGATGATGGTCCAATTCGGGGATCAGGATCATATAAATGGGGTTTGGAGTTACCACCTAGGGTTATGGGCCTAGAACCCGGGGATGGGCCCGATTCCTGAGAAAAGGGCCCGAAATTTGGTCTGGTCCAGAGATTTGGGGAAAGTGACAGGTTACAGAGTTGGGAAGGTATTAAGCACCCAATTTACCCAGTTCAATCGGTCTTCTTGCTAGATGCTTGAGAACGAATATTTTCTATAATTATTACATTAATTGAATTCAAAATATTATTTACACTAAAACAAGGCTTATTAGATATCTACATTATGCTTAATTGAGGAGAAAGATTATACCCGAATTTGACCCCTGTTTCGGGTCAAGAGGGGTGGGCCCCTAATTGGTACTGGCTCGGACTGTCTTTCGTGTTCTCTTGGCTCAGGGGAAGATGGTCTAGACCTCTAACTTCCTTTATTGAGAGATGTTGATTTTGATGGTATTTGGACAGAGTTCTAGCTAGAAGCAATCGCTTTTGGATTTGGATTCGGACAGAGCTTCAGCTAGGGAAGGCTATTTCTATGTTTGGGATGAGGTGGCACTCTGAGCTTCAACTAGGGAAGGCTATTTTTGGGTTTGGGATGAGGTGGCACTCCGATAGAGCTTCCACTGGGTATATTTTGATGGCTTGTCATGAGGAGGGCCATATTTTTTTTAAACTCACTTATTCTACTTGCCTCTCCAGTGTTGGTAAACCCAGGGGGTTACTGACAAGATGATAGGAGAGGGGCCTTAGGAAAACTAGCCTGAGGTCCTACATTTGACCTAAGAAAAGTATTTTAGGAAAAAGGTTGTTGTGCAAAGGGAGGCCTTTGGGATCCAGGTTGACCTTGATTATGGAAATTGGAAGCCCTTGCTTGGTTGTCCTGATTCCAGGAGAAATTTGGATAATTTCTCTATCTTGGATTATAGGTGTTACTATATGGATTATTCTGGTATAAGATATTAACACTATCATTAGAAGTGCCCCCAGAGGTGTTGGGGCATTCTTCTATGACATGTCCAGGGGACTGGCACCAAGCACAAATCTTAACCAAATTGACTGATGATGACTCTCTAGGAACAATAGCCTCAATCCTCTTGATTAGGCTATCCAAATAGGTTCTTTGGCTACTATCCCATCTACAAAATATGCTTTCCCTCCTATGGTTCTTTCACTCTCTTAGGTTGATTCCCACTCACAGGTTTTGTCAGCTAAGTCAAGTAAGAATTCCCATGCCTTTCCTTCATCTATAAAAGATATAAATCCCTCAAGGTACATAAATTCTATCATTTGTTTAGTTGGGCAATCAATACCCTCATAAATTATTTGACATAAATGCTATAAGTCTAGGCCATGGTGAGGGAATTCTTAAAGTAGATTCTTGAATCTCTCCATAAGTTTGGAAAAGGACTCACTAAGCTATTTCCTAAACTGAAGGATATCACTTCTAAGCTTATTGGTCTTGTGAGTTGAGAAAAACTTCTTAAGGAAGACAACTGTGAACTGTTCCCATGAGGTTATGAAATTTTTGGGTAAACCATACAACCACTTCTTAGCTTGGTCTGTCAATGCAAACGTGATGAACCTAAGCTTAACAGCATCAGCAGAAAGCTGTTGGATCTTAATTAGAACACATACCTCTTCAAATTTTCTTAAAAATAGGTATGCATCCTCAGAGGTCAGCCCATGAAAGTGGGACAACATAGTGATATACTGAGATTTGAGCTCAAAATTATTACCCTGGGCTTGTGGTAGAACTATATAGGAAGGTTGGGCTGCTTTAGCAGGGTAGAACTTATCTTTCAGAGATTTAGGTGGAGGGTTTTGCTATTGGTCTCCTATATTGAAGGGTTTTAAAGAGAGCAAACGTATAAGATCACTACTTGTTGGATCTCTTCTTTCTAACCGATTCTTAGTATTACGTACCCACTTAACACTCATGCAATAGAAAACTACCCACAACTAGAGTAAGACAAGCACAAAAGAATGGAAAGAAAAACTTTTTTTTTTTTTTTGGCCTTTTGGGAGCTTACCGGTAGGGATCCGGGGTTCCTCAGGTCAATTCCTAAGGTACTGCTACAGGACAAAACCTATCTTTATCATACTGTGAGGCTTGGCGACCTCCACCCCTATACAACTATTATTGCAAGTTGTTTTTCTCAGGAATTCAATAAAAGAAAAGGGAAAACAAAACAAAGCAAACAAAGCACTCCGATTTACCAAAAGAAAGCAAAAGATAACATAGAACTATCTCCCCGGTAATGGTGCCAAAAACTTGTTTGAGATTTTAAAATGTAACCGCAAGCGTACGGATCGGTGTAACTACTGGTCGAACACAGGGAGAGCAGCCACTTTATTTTTTTTTCTTCTTTTAATAATGCAAAAGTGAACCGATTAATGGTTGTGATCTAATTCTAACTACTGTCCTAAATATATGTATCTAAAATAACGTCCTAACCATTCGTCATCTAAGAATTTAAATACGCAAGCCACGTAATTAAAATTAAATAAATAAATAACTGAAAATAAACACCCTACGCAATTAAAAAAAAATGAAGGAAAAAATGCTAAAATAAAAAAAAAGTAAAAAAAAAAAGGATAAAGCTAGAGAGAGACTCACAAGTAGGTTTCTCTACTTAGCCCGAGGGATGCATCATAACATGAGTTTCCCTACTTGACCAAAGAGTCACTCTTACAAGGGTTACTCTACTTGGCTTTAGGGAAAGGGAGGCAATTAAAATAAAAAAAATAATAAAATGATGGTTCTATGGCTAGTAGGGGCAAAGCCAACACATACACTAGCCATGAACCTTGGGGTAAAGGGAAAACAATAATGTAATGACTGAAATTAAAATCCTAAATTAAGAAAGAAAGGGTAGTCAGAAGAGGGAATGAGAGGGGGTGAGAAGATTATTGAAGGAGCCTACTTACTTGAACTTCAACCCTTGAACTGAAAACTTGATCGATTTGAGATACTACCAGTACTAAAAACCAAATATGGAATAAACCAAATCTAAAATTTCTAGTATTAGAGAAAACAAATCTGAAGAAAAAAATTGAACTTGAAAGACATGCTCCATAGCTTGTTCTTGTCACCTAGAGAACCAAGCCTAGAACTAGAACTTGAAAATTACAACTTCAATTGCTTAAACAATAAAAATAAAAGACTGAATCAAAAACAAAAGTGCTTGCAGTAATTGAATAAAAAGAACTTACAAAAGTGTTTAAAGCATAAACTTATAACTAGAGCTAGAGAAAGAGATAGATCAACTAAAAAAAAAAAAAAAAACCTAGAAGAAGAATGAAGTGCCTCCTCCCCTTGTGTTAATTCTATTATATAGAGAATGGGGGAGGGAGCCAAAGTGACAGAAATGCAGACCCCATATGGATCGGCCAGGAGATTCACTTTATGGGCCTGAAGCCCTACTCATAGAATTGACCTATCGAGGAGTGAAAACATCAGGAGGGTTGATCTTCTTCTACTAAGGGTCAGCCTAAGGAGAGCAAGTTGTTTGGGAAATCGATCCCCATGGACCCCCTTTGGGAGTGCAAGATTCACTATGGGCGAGAAGAGATGCCCTGACATCGTAATTCTAACCACAATCCAGAGGGGCGGTGTGGGAATTTTCACAAATACATCAACACTATATTGATGATTGCCAAGCACTGAAGAAGGAACTAGAAGAGCTGATAAAGGCTAGGTATCTCAAGGAATACCACAAGAGCTCAAAATTTGACCGACCGAGCCAAAAGGAACAAAGGGAATCGAGTCATTGACCGAGCGAATCATAGAAGGATGATGAGGCAGACATAAGGCAACTGAGTGACCAAAGACCTGAGTATTCCAATTAGCTGACTGGCCCCACTATACATGCCATCATCTTGGGTAGTCTAAGGTCCAAATCAGTTAGAAAATCCAAAACGTGCGCTTGTTTTATTTGTATAACGGAAGATCCAATCAAGGTCACTCAAAAGGATCCAGTTCACATTCTCCGACGAAGATTTACAGGGCCTAAAGTGGACCCGTAATGATTGCATTATGGTCCAACTGATGTTTGCCAACTGTCCATTTCGTAGTCTTGATTAATTCGGCCTCCTTGGTTGATGTAATGTCCTACAATATGTATAAGAAGCTTGGCCTGGGAGACGACAAGCTCAATCCTGCCACAGGCCCTTTATATGGATTCTAAGGGATTCTAACATACTTAGAAGGATGTATTGAGCTACCTGTGACTATTGGGGAAAGTCCCTGTTCAGAGAAAAACACTCGTCAACTTCATGGTCTTTAAGATGGTGTTGGCTTATAAGTCCATCTTAGGCCGACCGACGTTAAACGATCTAAGGGTCGTAGCCTCCACCAAGTATCTCAAGGTCGAATTCTAAACAGAACAAGGTATCAGAGAATGCCACTCGAGTCAGAAAACCTCACGAATGCTATGCCAACTTCATCAAAGAAAAGAAAGGCGACAGTTCATCCCTGGTGTACGACATTAAAATTGGAGATGTCTGAGATGAATCTCATCTACAATCGGGAGAACCGATGGAGGAGTTGATACAAGTACCCTTATTTGAAGAAGATCCAAATAGCATGGCCCAACCTACGCTTTGTTGAGGCAAAAGCAGACCCAAGAAACACTTAGTTTTCTCAAAAGCAATGTAGACGTCTTTGCCTGGTTAGCAGAGGATATACCCAAAATTCCTAGAACCGTCATAGAATATGCCCTCAATGTTGAGCGAGGGCAAAACTCAATCAAAAAGAAGAGAAAGAAATTGGCTCCTGAGCAACAGAAAATAATAAACGAAGAAGTGGTGAAACTAAAGGCTTACACCTGATTAGGGAAGTACATTTTCCAACTTGGCTCATTAGCATCATCATGGTCCAAAAATTCAACTAAAAATGGCAGATTTGTATTGACTACACAGACCTGAACAAGGCTACCCAAAGGCTGTTACCAACTAGTAAGGATCAATCAGTTTGTTGATGCTACTACAGTACATAAATGCTGAATTTTATGGATGCCATCTCTGGATACAGCCAGTGAAGGATGAAAGAAGATGATAAAGAGAAGACAACTTTCATAACTGAAAAAGGCAACTACTGTTGTAAGGCAATATTGTTTAGTCTAAAGAACACAGGATCCACGTATCAGGATGGTGAATAGCATGTTTGCCCAGTAGATCAAGAGGAACATGGAGGTGTACATGGATGACATGCTTGTTAAGAGTACAAAATCCGATCGACATATTACCGACTTGGAAGAAGCCTTCGGAGTCCTACGAAAGAATAAAATGAAGTTAAACCCTTTTATGTGTGCGTTTGGAGTCACCTTTTGAAAATTCCTAGGGTCCATAGTCTCGAAGAGGGGGACAGAGGCAAACTCGAGTAAGATCCAAGCAATCCAAGACACATCCCCACTAAGTAACGTTCGATAGGTCCAATGGCTTGTACGTCGAGTAACAATGCTTAACCGTTTCGTTTCCCATACGGGTGACAAGTGCCTACCCTTCTTCAAGATGCTGGAGAACTTTTCAATACTCAAAGGCTTTCTTTGGATAGTGGACTGTCAAGACACCTTTTAAGCATTGAAGGCATACCTTGAGTCACCATCACTTCTCATTCGCTAGAACCGGGTGACGAACTCCATATTGACTTGTGGTCTCACCAATAACCGCAGTGTAGCCTTAGTGAAAGAGCAAGAGAAGCAGCAATGGCTGATCTACTATGTCATCTAGATTCTCCTCGATGCCAAGATAGCAATGACCTATCTAGGCCCAGGGAAGCTTGCCTTCACATTAATTTTCGTTGCATGAAAGCCGATGGAGGATTTCAATACCATGGGCTCAGAGGTCGGTGTTACAGTTATAGCCACAGTTGGATGATTGGATGTTATATATTGGTATGGATACATATAGATTGCATATAGTTAGGACTCACAGACCCTGGTGCTACACCCCTTGCCAGTAGGGGTTAGGTATTGGCTGGTATGTTATTGAGAGTACCATATCCATAGTACGACGTACTGTACTCAGAGGCGGATGCAACACGGGTGATCGAGGTGTTTTTCGAGATCATGGCTATTAGGGGTTACTCTCATTAGGAGTTTACAGAGTGACCAATGGGTTTTCCAGGACCTGTAGGCTTTTAACTCACAACTAGCCTGTATCGCTGGGTGACCAATGGGTTTTCTGGGACCAGGGATACCACCTATGTTGTAGTAGCACTAAGACCTTATCTTGGAATTAATAATTATTGTTAGGTATTGAGTGCTAAAACTAGATCATGAGCATCATATACTTTGCTTGAACTTGCATTGCATCATTTGTTGTGTGTGCTTACATGCACACCTGTCATTGGTCTTGTGAAGCTCACCCCTCGTGGATTTATATTTTTAAATGATGGAATCTTTGCTAAGGTAGGATTGGACTTTAGGGGTGGTTGTGTCTACAAGACACTAGGACGTTGATGGAACTCACTTCTGTTATTTTAGTTATTCCTTTTGATGTAAATATTTATGAAACGTGTAGTAAGTAATATGGTAACCTGTGGTTGTTTTCAAACATGGAAATTTTATAATATAATTTATCATTTTAGTGCATCACCAATAATAATTGTATGATTTTATTAGTATACTCTGATTTTAGTTGTGATCTTGGTGGCATTTGTGAAATGAATGTACTGCATCTGTGATCCTGGAGGGTTAGGCTGACTGGATGTGGGTGTCCAGTGCCGCATACCTTGGTAAAAAAAAGGTAGGGTATGACACTTAAACCCTAATCTAGTCCCAGACCAATTTCAGAACTGACCTCATGGCACACAATACTAACGTGTTATATATTAACGAATTGATTCTAAGAAATCCCTAATGGTGCGGGAACGACATGAATAAGGATTGTCGAAAAACCTAGCTTACAAAAGGGCAGAAGGCACCTCTTTGTCATTCTTGATTTTTACAAGCAAAAAAGAGCTTGAAACCTACACCATTGGATAGTGCTCAGAAATACGATTTCGAAGATATATCGTATGTGAAATTCAGACCATCAGATCTCCCAGAATTGCTCCTAGAAGTCAGAACAGGGATCGACCAAAAATGGGCAAAAATTGGCCTTGCACGTGAGAAATTTATTTTTTAGGAAATAAAGTCAATCGGGCCCGAACAAAATCACCATTTTTGGACGACGGACCTGTAAAAAAATTACCACTTTTGGCAGGCCTGTCAGATTTAGTTCAAACACCTATAAATGGTGCTCCCTTTTCATCAGAGGGGGGTAGGAAGGAGAAAAAAAGGAAGGGATTAAAAGAGAGAAAAGGAGAAAAATAGAGAAAGAATTATGAAAAGAGTGCAAGAAGAGAAGAGACACAGAAGAAGAATATGGAGAGTAGAAGAGTAAAGGGTGGAGAAATTCCTCTTTAGTCCTCGAGAAGTATGCCAGAATCTTGAGATAACGTCAAAGGCCTAGATTCTCCCAATGAAGAAGGAGAAAGTAGTTGATTCGAGTTGGGCAGTTCTGTACTGCCACTGGAAACAAGGCATCAGAAACACTGGGCCTACTTCCGGTGGGCTGTTTCTAGTGAACCACAGAGCCTTGTGAGCTCTCTGCCACCACCATTGAAAATAGGACTGATATCTCCGGTGGAAAAGTCCCTATTTCTAGTGGGTGTTTTCGGTGACATTACTGTCACTGATGAATCTTGTCTGTGACCTTTGGGGGAGGCTCATGTGGGCCCCTCCCGATGTTCCTGACACATATTGATTTATGATTACCTTTGTGTCTAGGATAGTGATGCGCACGTGCCCCAGCATCAAAATTGAGTTGATTGATCGGTGGCCGTACTTAAACCCTAACACACACGAACATAAACCAGGTGAGGGATAGATTGCTTTATTTTTTGGGATTGTTTTATTATTATAGAATTTCTCACATGCTTAGGATTATACATGATAATTAATTGCTCAAATGATGATGGTATGCTATCACATGTTACATTTTTATTGAATTAATATGAACTGTTGTGGAGATCCATGGCAGGATTAAGTGTCGCCAAGGTGGTACTGGTACTGTGATCGCCGTGTGTTTGTTGTATGTATGAGATGGAATCCGGTGTGGTCAAGGTGGTACCGGTGCTGTGATTTCCGTATTTATGTTACATTCATGCATTAATTATGTGCATTAAAGTTAGTTGTAGTCGCAGATTACACCTTGTGGTCGACATGTTACCGGTATCATGTGCTTCAGGACTACATTTGGAAATGGATGCACTTTGTGGTTGATGATTGGTACTGGTGTTGCGTAGTCCATACTCAACTATTATATGTATGCTAGATTATGTAAATGGTCGTGAGTTACAGTTTGTAGCTGATGTGTTACCGATACGTATCTGGGACTATATTTGGAGATGGATTACACTTTGTAATCGATGTGTTACCCGTATCATGTAATTCATACTAACTGTATCATTATGAAGGCATGTAGCATATATGTGGTTAGGTATCACTCCCTATGCTACGAACTCCTGCCAACAGGGTTTAAGGTGTTGGATAACCCATTATGGTATATTTGATGTGCCTTTCTAGAATGCCACACCCGCGGTACGATGTGATTGTTGCCGGAGGCTGAAACTTGTCAGACGTGATCGATGATTGGTATCGGTGCCATGAAAGCTAGAAGGGGGTTATCAGGGGGTTATCAGGGGTTTGATGGGTGACCTATGGATGCATATGGGGATCGACAGGCTTTTATTCACGACTATGATTTATATCTCTACGTAGTCGATGGCAATTTTGAGACGAGGGATACAGCCTAATGTGCCGTAGTAGCATTTACCAAACTTAGTTGTTTTGTTAGGTGGATAATAAAATAAATGAATTGCATCACGAGCATCATGGACTATGTGTTTAATTTCTATTATTATGCATCATAAATTATTACTGTGATTGTTTTGCTTGGATGTGCTTGAACCCCACCCCACTGAGCGAGTTGGAAAGCTCATCCCACGTATACACACTTTTTAGATGATGATGTAGGTATGGTTGTGCCTATGGCTAGTGATTATCTTTCTTCCAAACCCGAGTGCAGAGTGAGTGACTGGTGGATGCTGGAAGCGGAGGAGCATGGGCAAGACTATGCTTATGACTTTTGTGTATATGCGGCACCATGAGGTGTTCGGCGTATTTTTGATTATTTTGACACAGATCTATGGGTATTATGTTTTTAAATTTGATATGTGTAAGTCTTGAAGGATTGTAAACAGAATACCTCGGTTATTGATATTATGTTATCATTAGATATTTTCCCACTTATTTATGATTCTATTATATTACTATGATTCCGCTGTTATTAGTTGGTTTGTGATATGAGATTGTGAAACGTTAAGGTATTGTTATCAGAGATCCTGATAGTTTTGTAAGACAGGTAAGTGTCTTACTCACACCGCCGGTATTCCTAATGGTAAGTTGGGTCTACTGGAAGTGGGGTGTGACAAGGGGTGCCAGGCCAATTGGCCCATGTCATTTTCTATAAATTGATTTCTCTTGAATGTACATGCAGTTGCACTTGCTCTTTGTCATGTTGATACTTGTATATATATGTTCCAGGTAATGTTGCCTGTATATTGGTAAGCTACTTATATCGGTAAGCTACTTATATCGGTAAACTACAATGGATAATGTGTTGTGGTTTAAATGTGTGCCCCACTTCTCTCTCTCTCTCTCTCTCTCTCTCTCTCTCTCTCTCTCTCTCTCTCTCTTTCTCTCTCTTATAGACTTTCCCATTCAATTCAATTCACATAACAGAGCAAATGAGTCACTAGTAGGGGACCAAAGAGTCCTCCAACTCATTATTTAACTATGAGTCTACTTCTATTTGAAGAAAATTTATGGAATAGCTACTTTTAGCAACAATATATAGTTCATAAGCAATCTAATTAAATCAATATACTTTCATATAAATGTTTTTCTTTCAAAATATCAATGCACAAGTAAGAAAGAATGTACATCAATTGTTGGAAAGCCAACAGCTCAGACTTGTAGGAGACCATTTGAGATCAATATGACAATCAACTGTCTTAGTTATCTATTTTTTGTTAAATCTGATTTGAAGTTATAATCTGATATAGCTTCTTATTAATGTTCTCCCGTTTGGGGTTGAAATGCCATTATTCTTGAATCTCAAGTCTAGATTAAATTGATATGTTGCGGACATGTTGACATGATATTTTTTTTCCTTGTTATATTATGCAATACATCTAATGAGTCGTATGTTGTGAATGGATATAGTGATGGAATTGAGATGTAAAGTTGAGTTCAATTGGCGAGGCAAATATGTAGAAAAGGTTGTAGACCCGGATAGATACTGTTATTTGGATATGCTATGTGACGTCTACAGCATAATGATTGATCATGTCCCTACTAGCTATGATGTGACTTTCAAATTGAAATCTAAACTTCCAAATAATGAAGAGGTGATTTTGGAAGATGATAGCTCTGTTCTTGGATTGTTTCTTTCGAATGCACGTCTAGATATAGTAAGAGTGACTGTGTTTGATCTTATATGCAAAGATGTGGAATCTTCTAAATATACCATCAATTTACATTCCAACAAAATTGTTACAAAGGAAAATGATACACATAGTGATTGTTCTACAATAGATAGTGGTGCTTATGGTGGTCTATTAATGGGAACAAATAGGGAAAAATAAGCAGTCAAAGAGGTGGTTCTAATGCAATGGCTTGTAGTAATTCTTTCAGAAGTTCAAATGCTACCGAAAATGCAAACATTGTACCCAATGCAATGCTAGGAGTACATCTGTTGGAAGGGCTAGTGGAGGAACTGCTGGTGTAATAGTTAGGACAAGATCTACTGCATTTGGGAGTTCTAGTGGTAATTCTAAGAGTAATTCACATAATGCAAGAGCTAGTAGTGTGTCTCATTCAAGTGCCTATGCAAGTGGTAACTCTCAGGGTACTTTCACCCACTGAGAGGAGCACTGAGCTTAGTAAGCATGAAGCAAGTAAGGGAGCTCCTGAGCCTTGTAAGCATGAAGCAAGTAAGGAATCTACTGTGATACCCTACTTTTAAAACCTGGTTTACTTACACGGTTGACCTGGTTCAACCATGCAGGACCCGAACCAGAGAGGGTTAAGGCGGGTTCCCTATGGACCATGATGGCAAGGGTGACTTTGAACACAGGTTAGCCAAACAAGTCCGAGTCAGTGCCAAACGAGACGGGTGTACCCAAGCCGTGTACATGCACATATTATAAGACCATGAATGGGTAATACTGGTATGTAGCCGTATCCTAAAGTGTATATGTATTATATATCTTATGCCGAGAGTGAGGTACATACTGAGAGTTGAATTCCATTGAAATCTCAATTGTTTGGATAAGTTTTGACCAACAGGTGGTCGGTCATAGGTAGGCGAATCCACCCACCAGTGTGACCCACCCATGTGGTTACTAGATATTCTCTAGTATAAATAGTACTTATTGTGTTTTTCCTTTTTCTCATTTAATGCATTAAAGAGTGGGTGAGAAGAGTAAAGAAGAGAGAAAAGAAAGGAAGAAAAGAGAACAAAGAAGAAGAAAGGAAAAGAAAAAGAGGAAGAAATGATTTTAAGCGATGTAGAGGTCTGATCTTCTCATTCCGACACCAGAAAAGTGATCCCCAACACAAGACCTACGATTTGAGGTGAGCGAAGGCTATACTTCTTAAACTTTCACAAAACCCCAAGTGAAACCCTTGATTTGGGTAGAGTTCCTTGAGATCTTGTCAATCCCACTTGAGATGATGAATCTAAGGTTTAATAGATGATCTATGTGTTAACTTAGAAGGTTTAAAGAAGTGGTTACAAGATTTGAGAAGCATTGGTGATTTCTTGAGTTAAGAGGTGATTTTGAGGTTTCGGAAGAGTTCTTGAGCAAAGATGGTAAGATTTCTTTTCAATCCTTAAATCTAACTTAGATCTAGGTTAGAATCATCTTATAAGACCTTATATATGTGGAAAATGTGATTGAAACAGCCCCATTTGGTTTTCCCAAGGTTGAGGAGAGTTTCAAGGAGAAAACCAATTTTTGCCTCCATAGGTGGGCGAAGACCAGCGGGCGAAGCTGCCCGCCTATTGGGGTAGAACATTAACTCCAATAGGTGGGCAAAAACTGGCGGGCAAACCCGTCCGCCTGTAGGGGCCTACTGGTTGAACCGGTAAGCTATCTGGCCTGCCTGTTGAACCAACGCGCGAAGACAAGTGGGCTGTCTGTCCCACCTATTGGCCCACCGGTCAGATTTTTGAGCCCGAATGGGCCCAAAACGGGCGGAAAACCTTTTTTTTATTTTAAATATGATTTAAACATCAAACCTCGTTAGTTTTGGCCCCAAGGTGGTGCAATTCTAACCTCATTTGCTTATGATAGGTTCCACTAAAATTTACATTTCTCTCACCAGATCAATGCACTCACAAGGTTGAGGTGTTGGGTTATCACTTGGGGGGAAGCAGTGGTCGCGATTGTCGGGTCACTGTGGCGGTTAGACATACGCCCGGTGGGTCATTAGGACAGTCAGCAACCTTAGTGGTATATTCAAGAGGGCCAATCATACTACTTTTAAATTACTGGGGTCGGCACCTTTACATTTCTGTCATTTACTTTTATGTTGAGAGCCGATAGTTGGCATGCCTTACTTTTTGAGTACTCATGGTGGACCTTCTCCAACAACCCTATGGGCATATCACGGGATGGAGTTCGCGACTTGTACCTGTGGCATACGTGCACTGTGATTATCAGTAGCACATAACCTAAGACTTAGTAATGTTGTGTAGGTGGATAAGATTAAAATGAATTGCATTATATAACGCATATGGATGTAAATGTTTGTGTAGTCTTTCTTTCCACTTACTGAGCTAGTGAGCTCATCCCATGTGCACACCTCTTTTAAATGATTTTACAGGTCACCCGCCTGAAGATCAGGAGTCAGGCCCCACAGTCGAGTTTCCTATTGAGGATTGGTGGGTCCCTGAGGAGTATGAGCACAGTGCTGATTGCATGTGCGAGGGCTGTACTGCGAGACTGCAGTAATGACACCGTACAAGATTTTGCTTTTTTGATGACGTCCCCTATTGTGTAATTGATACGTAAATTGTTATTCTTTTTATGTAAATATCATGCCTGCGGGCCCACATGTACTTCACTATATACTATAATTTGGGTATCAAGTATATTGGGGATATTTACAGGTAATTTACGTCTTTCGTTGAACTTTTAAGCACTTATCTTAGATGTGGGCATGCTGTTGTGGGGTACTGTATCAGATGATCCTGACAGGTTTTGGGTTAACCGGAGTTAACTCGATCATCGGTCCGGTTCTATGTGAACGGGGTGTGACAACGGTGGTATCAGAGCGTGATGCTCTATCCACTCACAACATACCATTTATACCCCATAGAATCTATAATAGGAAATGGAGTTGGGTAAATGTAAAATACTTCAAAGAATTAAAAGCCAAAAAAAAAAAAAAATGGTTACATTTAATTATTGCATTTCATGGCATGCATTAGAGAAAGTTTGCTTGGAATAAATAAAGGATTAGTTATGTGATTGCATAACCCATCGAGTACAGATTTAACAAAATTTTGGCAGCATAACAATGCTAAAACAAGAATTTCCAAAATTTTCAAATAGAAGCACTTGATAGACAACATACATATATGAATAAGCATAATCAACAAAGGCTAACTAACGTTGTTACAACCGAATTACAATAAGTTTGCGATGGAGAACCCTTAGGGAAGGGAGGGGAAATCAGAGTAGAGAGGGGAAAAGGAGGATCACACTCACACATTCATTCAATAATCAAATTACTCTCTAAAACTTCAATCGATTACAACTAATATATAGGAAAATAGGAATATGAAATTAGAAACGTAACTGGAATGGAAACAAGCCTAAACTAGGAAACAACTATAAAAAGGAAACCAAAGCAAGGAAATAAATCCTACTCCTACGTTCAAGTCTGGAAACTAAAAGCATGAAATAAAATACTAAGTAAATTACTAATTTTATTTCCAACCCTTGTTGGACTAAAACCCTGGGCTGGACCGATTCTTTTTGGCCCTTGGCTTCCAAAGCCGGTCATGCTGGTCCAACCAAGAAAGGGCAGCCATATCTGCATCAACTCTCCTCCTCTGAAAAGAACTCGACTCCGTCAAGTTAGGGAAAGGACTGAGGAGACCGTCTGAAGGAATACGCTGAAAGAGGAACGATCCCACCATCTTCTTGAGCTTAATTTCAGGGAGATCTTTGGCAGGATGAAACTTTATAGTCTTGTTGGCATGCTTGAAGGCATAGGTATTGGCATAGCCACAATGTTGTACTTTCTTATCAAACAACCAAGGTCGACCAAGAAGGATATAGCACACCTTCAGAGGGAGGACATCACATTGGACTGTATCCTTAAATCCACCAATAGAATATGTGACCAAGCACTTATCTGTGATTTTGAGATTAGTGTTGTTCACCCAAGCAATCTTGTAAGGATTAGGATATGGTTCTATATTCAATCCCAGCTTACGAACAGCGTCTTCAGAGACAACATTAGTGCAACTGCCTCCATCAATGACCAAGGTTAGCAATTGATCATTGCACTTCACATGAGTCTGAAAAATACTACTGCGGTGCCGATCTTCATTTTTAGTGGCCTTCTGAGTGGTCAACACATGACGAATGACATAAAAAGGATGTTGGTCATCGTCACTGAGAGTGTCATTGACTTCACCTGTTGCACGCTCTTCTCTTAAATCAACTGTGTCAGAACTAAGTTGCTCTTCGGGAATATATGGTATAGGAGAATCCTTATCAATAAAAGCAACCAAACGGCTGGGACATTGGGCACTGATATATCCAAATCCATGGCATGAGTAGCACCGAACTGTAAATTTTGAAGAATCAGAAGGTTTATCTGAACCATGCCGAGGGGGTGAGTATGGGCAAGTAGGCCGTGAAGATGACATTTTAGAAACATGTCGAGGTGGAGAATACTACCGACTAGGTCGTGAAGAAGACATAGATGTAGCACTTGCCTGTGGCTTACTAGATGACCTCTCTTGGGTAGGAGACTGTTGCCAAATGGAACTAGTACCTCGAGAAAAAGTATCTGCAAAATTTCTCCGGTTGTATGGGTGTTTCAGTCTTTCCTCAACCTGATATGCTACTTGTATGGCGTCTTCCATTGTAGGTAGCCGACTAGATGCAAGGGCAGCACTAATTTGAGGGTGCAAACCATTGCGAAATTGTGCCACTAATACCTCTTCATCCCACTCAAAGTCAGAACGAGTGGCCAGATAATAAAATCTAGCAACATACTCCTCAACGGTCAAATTCTCTTGTTTCAACTGTGCAAATCTGAGATGCATGCGTTGCTTGTAATCAGAAGGCAAGAATCGTCGATTCATGACTTCATACATTTCAGCCCAAGTATTGACCAAACCAATGCCTTGGGTTCAGTTCTGTTGTTGTTGCTTGATCCACCAGACTCGAGCCGTGCCTTTCAGTTTGGCCTCTGCAAATAGGATCTTTCGAGCCTCAGTCAACCCGTACCATCTGAAGAATGTATCTAAATTGTGAATCCAATCAAGGTACAATTCTGGATTATTGTCTCCATAAAAATCAAGGACATCCAGTTTTGCTGCTCTTTCTGCTCCATCATCATGTCTACCAGTCCCATATGGTGGTGGAGGTGGTGGTGGTGGTGGTGTTACTGGAAGATCCTGTGGAGTGGTGTTGGAAGAATCCCCAGACTGAATGGGACTCTTTCCTTTATCTGCTGCCACCAAACGATCAATAAAAACTCGCATAGATTCCACCATTGTCTTTAGGGACGTGACCATGTTAGTGAGAGCATCAAATTTTGTATCAGTTTCTCCTTTATAGAAATTTAGCTGTTGAACAACTTCACTATTGGCTACCATGGTGATGAGTAACAAAATAACACTCAAAGAATAATGGTAGAATACTAAATAACTGGAAGCTTAAAGGGCAGGGACAGAATAGCAAAATAATTTTTTTTTTTTTGGAAGTTCAAATTAAACCACAAAAGGGTGTCTCAGTCACATGTGGGACAGGGGTTTGATTTGGAAATAAAAATATATGAGACAAAAAGGGGAATAAAGGAGAAAGGGAGGGGTATTTTAGGAAATAAAAGATAAATAAAAAAAAGGGAACAAAAGGGGAATCGTGGGGGTGGGTTTTACCGACCAAGGAGTTTTCTCCTTCTTGGAGATGAAATCTCAGCAATGAAGACTGAGGAAGGAACCAGCGATGGAATCGAAGGGGGACCAATGGCAAGATGGCCTTAAGACGTCTGCAAGGGGAAGGTTGTAGCTTCAACTGAGGAAGACCACTCATGGCAAGGAGGGTCGACTTAGGTATTTATCTTTTCTGGACCTCACTTCGACTCCTATTCTTTCTTCTCTTCTTCTTCTCTGAACTTATGCTCTCTTTTTTTTTCTTTTTTTTTTTGTTGCTGGCAACACCCTAGGATAGGGAGGGTGGTTCGATTGAAGGGGGTTAGGAGAAAGAGGAGGAGGCGGTGAGATGGGGCTGAGTTTCGTCGAGGGGGTTTTTTTTTTTTGGCTGC
>NW_024869119.1:0-35745 GCF_013358625.1 Macadamia integrifolia
AAAACCAACCCGGTTACAAATCGATTTAAGAAATCGAAGTTCAACAATTCATCATTTGGTTGTTTCCTAATGGCTTCATACCGGTTTAAAAAACCGATCCAAACCGAAATGAACCTAATAAATCCAAACCGGTACCAACCCGAACCCAAACCGCACCGAAACCGACACCGGACCGAAACCGATAAATCCTTATTGGGTCGGTTTCGGTCACTTCCAAACTCACACCGAAACCGGTGGAACCGGACCGAAACCGCACCGACCCGGACCGTTGACACCCCTACCTCCTACACAGAAAGGATATAAGTGTTAACATCCTCCTACCCACGTATTATGATAACAATGAATGTCGTGTTTTATAAATCTATTGGTTACTACTCATTGTCATTCTTCAGGGGGTCTAGTATTACTAGTGAAGAACAGATGACCCTGAATCTTCTTGCTCCGCCAGTATACCCATCATCTTCACCTCAAGTTCCTCATACTCCACAAGACAGTGAGGAGACAGAACCTATTATTCCAACTCAGGGGAGATGATCCAGTTCAGAGAACCATTGGTTAATTCCAGAGACAAATTGATGACTCCACGCTTCAAGCTTATCATAGGTGGCATACCAGAATTAAGCAACTTCAAGCCATCACCACTACTACCGCACCTTTACACATCCCTTCGCCAACCCTGGATCCAGAACAAACTGAGTCTCATACTTAAAGTATAATTTCTCCTTTTGACCAACCTATTGACCTCAGAAAAGGCACTAGGACCTGTACTCAAACATCATATATCTCAGTTTGTTTCATATGATTCCCCTTCTTCCTCTTATCGTGCTCTTGTGTCTTCTCTTTTATCTACTTGTGTTCCCAAGCATTGGCAAGAAGCTCTTGTAGAAAAAGAAAAATGGAAGGTCGCAATGGAGGAAGAAATAAATTCCTTAAAAAGGAATGTTACATGGGAACTTGTGACTCTTCCACTTGGGAAGAGACCTACTAGGTGTAAATGGGTGCTTAAGGTAAAACAAAAGTTCGACAGTTCAGTTGACAGATACAAGGCAACGCTTGTGGCTAAAGAATTCACTCAGACTTATGGAATTGACTACCAGGAGACATTTGAACCAGTTGCCAAGCTAACCTCTGTGTGAGTGTTACTCTCATGTGTTGTGAACCTAGGATAGGAACTCCAGCAACTTGATGTAAAGAATGTTTTCCTCCATGGAGAGCTCGATGAGGAAGTTTATATGAAAATTCCACCAGGTTTCTCTAGCACAAGAACTCAAAGCAAGGTCTGTAAGTTGAAGCGTGCTTTCTATGGTTTGAAGCAGCCACCTAGAGCGCAGTTTGGAAGATTTCAGAAGGCTATGACATCTGTGGGTTATAAGCAAAGTAATGTTGACCACACATTGTTCATAAAGAGGTCTAGTGAAAAAGTTACTATGCTCATTGTCTATGTGGATGATATCGTGGTAACAAGAAATGATGGTACTAAGATTGATCATCTCAAAAGTTTTCTAGGCAGAGAATTTGAGATAAAAGATCTTAGAAAGTTAAGGTACTTTCTTGGGATTGAAATTGCCAGGTCTTCAAAAGGCATTTTTCTCTCTCAAAAGAAGTACATCCTTGATCTATTGTCCAAGATAGGCATGTTAGGTTGTCATCCTTCTGACATTCCTATGGAAGCTAGTATTCGGCTCAAGGAAAAAGAGGGTGAACCAGTTGACAAAGGCCGCTATCAACAGTGGGTAAGAAAAAACTGATATATATATCTCTCATACACGACCTGATATTGATGTGGTTGTGAGTTTGGTTAGTCAGTTTATGCATGATCCCTATTTCTCTCATATGGAAGCAGCTATGCATATCTTACGGTACTTGATGTCAGCTCCAGGAAAAGGGATCCCCTTATCTCCTCATGATCACCTCCGCATTGAAGCTTATACGGATGTTGATTGGACTGGTTCACCTGACAGAAAGTCCATCTCTAGTTATTATACCTTTGTAGGAGGGAATCTTGTCACTTGGCGTAGCAAGAACCAGAATGTGGTGGCTAGATCTATTGCTGAAGTAGAATTCCGTACCATGGCATAGGGGATTTGTGAGTTACTATGGTTGCATACACTTTTGGATGATATTGGTGTACCTGTTCGTCTTCCTATGATATTTTACTGTGATAACAAGGTTGCTATCAATATTGCTCATCCAGTATATCATGACCGAACCAAACACATGGAGATTGACAAACACTTCATCAAAGAGAAGTTGGATGCTGGTTTGATTTGTGTTCCTTTTGTGAAGTCTGGTGATCAACTAGCTGATGTATTCGCTAAAGGGCTGGTTGGAAAGTTGTTTCAACCTAGTTTAGTCAAGTTGGGAAAGTATGACATCTATGCACCAACTTGAGGGGGAGTGTTAGAATGAGTGCCGCAGGGGCACATTGGGGCTTTCCCCCTTCCACCAACCCTAGTTAGAGTGGGCGGTTGGATGGGGGTATACTTGTAATTACTTTATAATTTCAGTTTTGTACTCCTATCATGACTCTATTATGATTTTATATTATAAATAGAGGACTTGTGTGATCAATTAAAGACGCAAGCATTCTTCCATCCTTCCTGTTAACATTTCCATATTTGTAATAACTTAGCCAAAGCTATAAATTAGCCCCATCGATTGTAATGAGAATTGAATTATAAACAAAGTTGTTGCTTGCTGCAAATTTTCTTCCTGAGAAATGATGGTTCAACAGCTGAGGTAGCAATGGGTGAGAGAATCAGGCTGAGATGCCATTCCCATACCTCATCTATCCCTTCTATCCACTTTCTCCTCTATTACTCTTCTTTTCCGCTATTTAATCTACTGTTTAAAATGAGATTGAAGCCCTTTAAGATTGTTGATCATATTTAATCTAATGTTAACGTGAGATTGAAGCCCTCTAAGATTGTTGACAGAAGACACACACAAAGTCTATCGGTTACAGTTATAGGGCATAGTTTTTAAGGCGCGGCTAAGGCGTCCCCTTACTAGCGCCTTGGCGTTGATGCGGTCTAGAGATGGTAAGGCAGTGTTCCACCTTATGTGAAGTGGCGCCTTATGGGGTTTTTTTTTGTTTTTTTTTAAACACGTTTTAAAATTACTTGATGAAGATTCCAAATATAGATTTTTTATTGGTAGGTGTATGATTTTGTTAACAATTGAGATGTATGGGATCAGCTTTACTCCACCAAAAATAACCAAAACAAACAAAACAAAAACACAATTCACAAACAGGGTTTAGATTTTGTCAAGTGTTTTAAGAAAGGGCTTTGAGAAGAAATTAAGGAACAAGGAAGAACCACTGATCCAGGCAACCATTTTGCTTCGGCAGCAATGAGCTTGCTCCGGCAGCGGTGAGCTTCATTCTTCTTTGACAGGAGTAGAAATATAGTAGATGACCTTAGGGCTTAGGCACTCATTTTGGCATCATAGAGGTAAGTATAATAAATACTTGTATTTTTTGTCTTCTTTTCTTTATATTTATAATTTAGTTTCATAATTATGTATTTATATTATATGTTCATATGATTGATGATTGATGATTGATGATTGATGATTGATGATGAAGATGAACTTAGTTTATTCACTTTATTGATTTGTTTTCTTGATGAATATCTTACATGGTATGAATATAAACTTTTAATATTTATTTAACATATGAGTAATAGGATTCAACTAGGATTTGAGCCAAATAGATTGGTTTTATAAAAGAATTACACAGGAACGTTTTAGTCGATAAGACGACGCTTTATGCCGCGTTATGGCTAAGGCGCTCCGAAAGACCCTCAAACGCCTCCATCGCCTTACCGCCTTAAAAACTATGTTATAAGGTTTTCCCAGGAAGAAAATTCGAGTGCGTTTCTTCCAGTCCAGATCTCTGATTACTGCAGAATTTTAGGGTTTTGTTTACAACCCTAGGAGGGAAACTCAATACAAATTTGAGGACTATCAGACGCTTCCAGCCTAGTTCTTGAAGAATCACCAAAATTTTCCTTCCTCATGCAACCAAAATATCTCTCAATCCAGCCAGTAGAATTTGTTCAGTTTTTTATGGTTTGTTCCCTCATATAGGATCTTCATTCGATCAAAATTCAGCTCCTTCCGAGCATATCTCTCAATCCAGCCAGCAGAATCTGTTCGGCTTAGATGGTTTGTTCCCTCATATAGGATCTTCATTCAATCACAATTCAGCTCCCTCCGACTTGTGGTTTGTGAGTAATCATAATCTCCTATATTCAGCCAAATTTTCCAGATCTGGGTTTTCTGTTGAATCTAAACTTGATCTGTGTGTTGGAGTCTATGATGAATCCAATTGGGACTGATTACCCCTTGGTAATTTAGTCAGGCATCATAATACCCACTTATCATTATGGTCATTCAGGGAAAATAAAATGACGGTAAGGTTTTAGGCTGTTCTAAAAGAATTAAAAGAAGAACTCATTGAACACATTTTTTCAAGAATCAAGATTGATCGCCATGTACTGGCCAAGGAATTTGAATGGCTTGCCCATAAAAAGTATCCATAGTAATAAATTCATCAACAATGTGGGTTCAAGTAAGTTAGTGTACCTGATCAATAACCTTCTCATCAAATAGAACTTGAGAAGTAAATATTATCATAGAAGCCCCCAAACTCCATGAAGATATTGCCATTTCAGGAGCAATAAAAACCTGCTTGTATGACCCAAATGGAAACAGTGCTGAAAGGTACTCCTCGTAATGGCTGCAAGGGGGAATAAAGGCATAAGTTTTTGAACAAAGTAAAGAATCCAAAAGCAAAAAATATTTTTCCATGTCCTGACAAGAACTTCCAAAGTACTAGGCAATAATATGCCACCAATAACATCTTGCAAGCATGAAGCCAAACCTGAACGCAGTATGGAAAAACCCAACAGTATTCCGAAGCTTTGAAAGGCTAGGTGGCAAGCACATGTGTGATACACTACCACTATGACGGTCGGGAAGAATTTCAAATGGAGCAACTGCCAATGATATCCATCCAGCAGCAACTGGAACATTTAATCTGTAAACATATGTTTTGCGAGGTGGATCATCCTTGCTCAAGACCTGCAAAAAATAAATAAATAAATAAAAATAAAACACTTAATCACTCAAACATCTAATTTCAGAGAGGTTTGCTGCTTAAGACTTGCATAAGAAAAATGATAACATCAAATAAAAGTAAAGAAACATGTCTTCTTATCTCAAAGAAATGTATGGAGCCACTCGTTTAAAAAGGAGCAACAGAAGGAAAAGAAAGATCAAGCTAACTACACAAGAAACCACGAGGGTTTATGCAGGTCACAAAATAGCCAGACGGAAAGCAATTTATCATAGAGATCTACCACATAATACGCATCATTCTGATGATCTATTTGTCCTGAGGGTTTTTTTTTTTTTTTTGGGGGGGGGGGCAGAGGGGAGGGAAGAGGTAATAACTGCTGTTGCCGGGAACATTTTCCATAGCTTATAGGATACATAAATCATGCCTCAATTATCAATTCCCATCAAGCACCATATCTAATCTTCCAACACTGACAAGGCAACAACCTCCTTCTTAGCCACAACCCAACTCATTAGTTAAGATCCAAAGTATACACATATCCTCAGTAGAGCTTCCGATTATCATTGCATAACCTTATAGCCCTCTCCTTCCAGAAAAATCACATATCAGGAAAAGTAAAGCCTTCAAATTATCAATCACAGGAAGGAGTCTGTCTCAGGCCTACTAGCGAGTACCAATTTTAGACCAAGCAGGTCCCACTGCCTAAACCCAAACAGCCTGAAATTATAATTCCAAATAATCTAAGTAATGCAACCGGGAGTAAACAATGGAGCCTGTTTTGATTCAGTCAGAATTTTGCATTGAAGGGGTTTACCAGCAACGGGCATAATATAATATTGAAATAGTAGGTATTGGGGGAGTAGAATTTAGTTTACTTAGTCATAAGAACTGATGGAGGACCAGTAGGGGAAGGGAATAAATCCCTGAGAAAATTCAGAGTTGCAGGGGAGGGTGAAATCGCACTAAGAGGGGGAGAGAGGGAAGGAGAATCGCACACACGCCCGTAGGCTTCACAAACACTCAACTCAATTCATCTTTTCATTCCCTGATTTGTCCAATGGTTACAACCATTATATAGGGAAAATAAAGACATAAAAAGGAAATCAGTTGAAATAGGAAACTATCATAATTAAGCAAAACCAACCCTACTAGGACTCTAAATTCTACGTGAAACCCAACTTCATAAAATAAAGTGAATAAAATAAAAGCGAAGGCAATCTTCCTAAATAAAGTAAATTTCTAAAAACCTACTAGACCCAAAAACAATATCGATCTGGTTCATCTATGTCTGGATACCCAGTGTGTATGGATCGCTCCTTGGGTGCATACCTACATCAACTCCCCCGGTGTTGAGAAAAACTCGTCCACGAGTTTTGTAAGGGTATTAAAAGTGCACGACTGGGGGGTGAATTGCACCTTCTCTCAAAGTGCACGGGTGCAACCTACACCAAGAACCTTGACATATATTCTAGAAAGTTTAGTTTCTATATTTTAGATGTCCAAGTTGATTTAAAATGTTGCTTTAGGAGTACTTTTTTTTTTTTTTTTGTCACATTAGGAGTTTAAAGTAGTTGAGAAATTTCTAATTTAAAGATCCTGTTTTTCTTGCACAAGAATCTATATAAAGGATGTAACCCTTGTAGTTTTAGTGGATAAGAGGAGGGTTTTATAGAATTGTGGAGAAGAAAATGAGTCTCTTACCTATGATCTGATGTGCAAACCTCCGATCTGTTTGTGGTAAACATATTTTCTACATTCCTCTATGTTATTGTAAACCAGTGGGAGGGTCACAATGTACGCAGCCTTACCTCTGCTTCACAAAGAGGCAGTTTTCCAATTTGAAACCGCGACCACTATGTCGCGATGGAGGAATCTTACCATTGCGCCAAGGTCCGCCCTCTCAGTTTTAGTATAAACATTTTCATGAATTTTGAAGATCATCTAGAAGCGGCATAACACATTTTCAAATCGATTTTATCTATATCAGTGCTATGGGAGCATCACAAGCTTCAAGAGATGGTGTTTATTCTTCAGAATGTCCAATTGTCCATACAAAATCAAGTGGAGGTTGCACATGCTACTATGCTAGCATCTCTCTATGCAAAATTCTTTTTTAACTTTAAGTTATTCGTGGATGATCTCCATCGCTTTTTCTGGGAATGAACTGCTTGGAAGTTCACTAACTACCTTCCCAAGTAGACTAATATCTTGCCACTTTGAGAGCTATTCTGGAAAGATTGAGGATAACTTACTAAGACATCTCAAGTTGTGATGGAATTCTATTTCTGGGAGTTTGAGTTAACAAGGATCTTAATTTAGTACCAATAGGCAATAGTGAACTTCCTTATACTACCTCGAAAGGTTCAATCCTGAAGGAGCCATGGTTTCTTGTAGGGAATTGCAGTTCCTAAATCCCAACCAGTGTCAGTTAAAATATGTCATATGATCAGATAGATTTTAACCAAATTCACAGATGAAGCATAGTTCTATGGTTTTACCATTTGCCATTGATTTGTTTCAGTTGCAGACCTATTATAGTCAATCAATCACTACCGATCCTTCAGTTTCCTCACTAGAAAAATCCACAGAGTAAACAAGTTACTTAGGCCATCCTGTACCATGACATCTTGAATCGAAGCGAAGTATTTCCAAAGGCAAAAATTCAGGCAAGGCACAGTGGCCATGGAAGCACTCCAAATTGCCTCTTTTGTTGCTTCCAAGAACAAGTCAGAAAATCCTTCAATAAAGAGTCCAACAGTGTAGTGAAATCTTCTAAATGAATTCAGTGACAAGCAACGTTGTCAATAAAAATGGTCATCCCCTCAAGCAAGGCAAATTTTTCCTCCACCAACACTTTTGCCACAAAAATCCAGTAATATTCTTCTTTCTTGGAACTGAATGATTTAGTACCAAAATCACATCCTTTTGGTTTCATTTTGAACAATGTTTGATGGTACATAAGGAACGTAATCAAGGAATTCTGAAAACAAAAACTTATCAAAAAGACTAAACAATAACTTTTTCTTTTGCAGAATCCATGCAATTCCAGACTGAAATAATCAAATATTGAAGGCAAGAAGTTCGAATCCACAAGAAACAGAACCAGCATTACATTTCATTTCATTCTAGATTGATGAATGGATTTATTTTGTACAATTAAACAAATGCCAGACTCCCGATTCAGTTGACTATTCCGTATTTGAGGTTTTCTTTTTGGTCACTTATCTAAATAAAACAATAAATCAAACAATATAATTGAAATATTATTATAATGCTTTCAATAATGTTTGAAGTAACTTCCTTACTCTTCTTTTTTTTTTTCTCTCTCTCACTTTTGAATAAGAAGTAACCTATTTACTGTTCAAAATAACATCATATTTATTTTCTCTTAGTCGATAACTTAGCAGTTCTCCACAATGTGAGACTGTGAGAGTGTGCTACATGCAAGTGCAATAAGCCAAAGAGCATTCCTTCTAATGTCACTCTGCTTCCCTGCTCTTCATCAAAACCTTGAGGGAAAACCAACCCTATAATCATCTTCCACTAACCAAAAGGGAAAAAGTTTCCGAGGATATCAGTGTACTGTCACCCTCTCACTTGGGGTTTTTTTTTAATTTTCTCTCTCCTACACTGTCCATGTGGGCCCATGTGGATGATACTGCTCTCTGTAATGCCATTGGTGTGGCTTGGGGGAATTCCCCAGAAAAGATCCAAAAAATAATAATTAAAAAAAAAAAAAAGAATTCAAAAACTACCATATAAGCTGACCGATCTCACCTGAAAAAGTAAGCAACCATTGCTGACAGCCACCAGATTCTGGGCCACCGTAAATTCCAGATCATAGCTGAAAAATGAGAGCAATTGTTAAGAAGAATTTCATGAACATTGTACACGAGGAAAATGATCAGTAGACTACGCAACACAAATGGAGCTACAGATAAGTACATGACAAATCCAAATCACCCTTACCAGCATCGTTGCGAACTGGAGTCCATACAAGGGAACCAGCAACGTGCACGCCTGATCTGGTTATTAGTATGCAGCACATTACTCGAAAAATGAATCCCTGTCTCTGCTTTCTCTACCCAATAGTCAATGCGGACCAGTTTCAAATTCTGCACCCAATATCAACCTACATGAGAAACCACAAAAACGTGAAACTCTTCACAGCGACTTCCCACTAAAGACCAGACAAATTTTCAGCTAAGGCACACCACGTAACGACAATAAGGGGGAGGGGGGAAAAAAACCTGCTTGGGTTCGCCAGAGGGTTGGGTACTGTTCCCGCCATTCGCCTGTTCCTCTGGCTCGCTCACTACTTTTGCTGGCTTACAACACTTAATTAACAGATTCGAAGCTATTTCTTTATCGAGAGACGATAAATACGTCGAGCATGCAGCATCGGCAGCAAAAGTAGCGGATGAAACAAATTGCCATCTCCGCTTATCCTCCTCTGGTTGACGGAGTGGTGAGAATTCATACTCAGCCGGCTCTCCATCAACAGAGACCTTATCGATTTTAATATTCTCTGCGTGTAATCCAACTAGGCCACTTTCCGGAACAGCAATTTGCAATTCCGTATACCTAAACAAGAGAAATTGTTTTGGAACACTGAAATTTGCAGTCCAGCATGAAATTACAACTAACACTGACAATAAATAAATCGAGCAAATGAAGTTGAGCTCAGAGACTAACCCGTAAATCTGACGTTCTTCCATGTCGATCGAGAGACAGAGCTTCTGATGACGAACAACGGCGCCTAAATTCTCGACTTTCTGGTCTTCATTCTTCGATTTGCGAGGCTTCGCCATTCTGTTGTGCCCTTTTCCTTTCGGGGGCCCTAATCCACGAGGCCTCTGCTTTGCCCAGAAGCAGCTCTACTGAGGGAGCTATCGCGCCAGGGGAGCTTGTATTTATAGAAGCCCTTCCCGTGCTCATTGGGTGTCAAGGCGTCTGTGCTATAGCTCATAAGTAATCTCGGTGGTCACACCGTTGTCGTGATCTCGGGCTTTCGTCTATGAAACGTCAACTTTTTCTCAATCCGATGGATGAGATTTCACCCTAAGAGCTGTCTGGGCCAATGGAGTGCGTTTCTGCGTCTCTGCGAAATGAAACCAAACCGCTCCGATGATTGGCATGACAACAAATAAAAAATAATAACAATAATAATAATTCTCCAATTCTAACGCTAAGGGTGCGTTCGTAATCATGACAAAAATGCTATGAAAAACAAAAAAAAGGGATAAAACATTTAGGCTGCATTTGGCAATGTTTCTGTTTCAGAAACGATATTTCATCTCAAAAATGGAAATTTCAGTTTCTGTGTCAAAATGTCTTTTCTTTTTTTTTTTTGGGAGGGGGGGAATGAAACTAGAACAACGGAACTACCTCTAATCGTTCTGTTAATTCTCGTTTCTAACTTCTTCTTCTTTTTTAATTTTTGTTCCAAAAAAAATGAAACACATCATAAATGCACCAAATGCTTTATTATGTTTTTTCGTTCCTATAGAACAAAAAAACTCTATAAACGTTTTTTCTGAAACAGGTTCACTAAACACAATTTTTTTTTTTTTAATGGCATTCTGATCACATGAAACCCTAAGAAGTAGTAGACCATCGTGCCAAGACAAATGAGAGGGCGAAATGACCATTTTGATCACATGAAATGTGTAAATCCCATCACTATTAATGCTTCCATGAGCACTCCCATTGGTCCCTATGCTAATGTAGAATCCACACCGTCTTTTACATAATTTTCTCCCAATTTTAAAAACTCTATTTGGCATTTTTTTAGTATATTTTTTACATTGTAAAGGAAACTGTATGGTCATAGGAACCACTTAATTAGGTAGCATTCTTTTTCCTTAAAGAAATTTTTGTAATCATTACCCATATGATTATGCTACTAGCTTCAAATTATTAATTGGTTATTAAATTTCAATTTAATTTGCATTTTAAAATTTTTTGAATTTGAAAAATAAAATAAAAGGGTGAGGAATTTTTCCCTCCCATTCCTATTTTGTGTAATCTATTAAAGAAGACAGGCAATCATCCACACTGAAGTTCCAAATGGTCCTTTAACTCATCATTCTCAATTGGTTACTAACTAGGTTTTTATATTTCACCATTTTATGCTTCTCATCTTTATAATAGGTTTTGAATCTAATCTTGTTGTTGTTGTGGGAGCGAGATTGATTTGGGGGAGATAAAACCCAAGGACCTTTTTATGTGCTAGAAGGCTGGCAGAACGTAAAACAAAAAATATTATCAAAATCATTTAAGGCAGAATAGTCATTCTATTTGGAATCAATGGTGTCATTAAGCTTGTTCAAGCAATCTACTATAGGGTTTGCCTTATCAGAATTTTATGTTTTTTTGTTTATTTTTAAATTAAATGATAATAACAATAATAATAATAATAATGAACAACACAATGTACACAAATTTTTTGTTTTTAACAATAAAAATATAATATTACTTATCAAGAATATGTACATCGTCAAGATCTAGTTCATACTCCCTATTGCCATTTGCAGTATCACAAGCAAGATTATAAATAAAGTTCATAGCAGAGTTGCTTTCTTTCCCTACATGGACAAACTTCATAGACGACAATAGTGCTTGTATCTTGTGGAAGGTTGCAAAATGCAAAAACAGCCATGCTCCCTTGGTTGGTTGAGGAGTGAGATAAAGTAATTCCTCTTTTGAGATCCAAACTTCATGTACATTCCATTCTCTTGTAGTTGCTTTCTCTAGGCCTTTCAAAATATTGTATGCTTCCACTGCTTCTCTTTGAGTAGTTGTAGTAGAATTTGATTTAAGGATCCTAAACTTACATTGTGTGAGGATTCCATATGCCAATCCTGAAGTTGAGTTTAAAATATTAGTTGTACTAGCACAAACCAAAATTTGGTATATCAAAAAAAGGGGGTCGGAGATCTTTTTTCAAGTTGGCATATCATCTGTATTAAGTCAGACGGTATCATTTAGTCTTACAGAGTAAAGATTAAGATCGACAACCCATCTATATTTTGTAACATTATACTGGGGTTGGGTTGAACATTAGATGCCAAAACATAATTTATATGTTCCCAAAAAAAATAAATGGAAATTGCAAAAATATTAAAGAACCAATCACGATCAGTTCTAGATAGTGCTTTATTGACGAAAAAAATACTTTACACCTGCACAATGGAAGATGCATTAATGTTCTATAAACATAGGCCAAGTGGCCTTGCCGCCCAAATGTGTGATGTGAATTCACAATATATAAGAAGATGGTAGATGGTTTCTGTTGGGCAGGTACATGATATGCATGATTTATCAATATCTATCCACTTGCCTAAAATATTTATGATTGGGATTCCATTATGTAAAAACATTTTAAATTTCGGATGGATAGGTTTCCATAAAAATTTCCACCATTTACCTGGAAAATTTCTCAGATTTTGTTAGTTGACGGGTTCTGATTCTAATTTGATGAAATTAGCTCCATAAGAGTTTGAGAAAGAGCCATTTGTAGTCGAGCATATCCATTTATCATTTTGGATTGATGAGTAATTTTGACAATCTTAGTAATCAGATTTGATTGGAGAGATGGCAAGAGTAAATATAGATTCCTTGAGTTATCCATAATGAATTTGTCCACCTTGATCATAGGATTGTATTATTGTGAATCGGTTGTGGATAAATCTATGGATTTTGTTGTAAACCAAGGATCATGCCAGGAGAAAGTATCTTTGCCATTAACAATGATTGATTGAACACATTTTTTTAGAGTAGGAATGATCGATACCACATTATTCCGAACCCATTATCTACATCTATTAATGACCTTTGGATCAAGAAGAGATTTGTTGTGGAAATACTTGTTTCTTAGTATCTGTGCCCATATAGCATTGGGCTGAGATAGTACTCTCCAACCCAACTTAAGTAGAAGAGCTTTGTTTTGGGTGGCAGCATCTCTGATACCTAATCCCCCAAGATGGTACGGTTGACAAATACTTTCCAAGCGATAAGATGTAGTTTTTTAGAACTATTGGAAGTGCCTCCATTCCATAATCGAGCATTGATAGAATCAATATTTCTATATATTTTGGTCGAAATGCGAAGCATGAGATAAGGTAAGCAAGGATTGAGTACATGGTGGATTGGGTAAGGATTTTGCGACCTGCAAAGGGGAGCATATTGGCCTTTCATACTGTGAGACGATTATTTACCTGCTCTACTATTCGATGAAGGCTGGCTACACGTGATCTACTATTCGATAAGTAGCATCTTTGGTTATTTATTTAATTCCAATAATAGAACTTAAGCGGATTCGTTCACAATTAGGAACATTTCTACTGAAAAATATTATGCTTTTATCGTAATTGATGTATTGTCCTAATAAGTCAGAGAATAATTCTATAACATCTTTGATTGCCAATAAATCATCTGGATTTGCTTGACAACAAATAAAAGTATCATCTGCAAATAGAAAGTAGGACACTTTAGGCTCATTTTGAGCAACTTTGATTCTTTTAATGAGGTTAAGGTGGTTAAGGTCTCCTTAGGTGGAGAGGAGTTAGGATAAACTTTCATTACTGTTATGAAAAGATAAGGGCTCAGTGCGCATCCTTGACGAATACCTCGATATGGTTCAAATAGATCAAAGGATGAACCATCCAATTTAATGGGATAGGTGACTAAAGATATAAGATAACTTATTAGGTCATATTAGTGCTCCCCGAACCCCAAGAATTCAAAGATTGTTCTTATGACACTCCATTCCAGTATGTTATATGCTTTTTGAAATAACCTAGAGGGGGGTGAATAGGTTATACTAGTGGAAATTAACTCTTTTCGATGTATAGGTCACAAGTGTGATTGCAAGTTAAAAGCGATGCTGAATAAATATGATAACAACAACCACAACACAAGATTTATAGTGGTTCGACTCAATCTGAGTCTAGTCCACTCCCTACAAGAATCCTCTTGTAAGGTATTCCACTAGTTCTCCCTTTCAGTACAGTAGGTAGGGAAGAAAACCTTTACAATCTTTTTCACGGATAAGAGTATCCTTACAAATCCCCTTTATAGGCAAAGAGGCACATTTACAATCTCCTTTGCAGGTAGAGATGCACCTTACAATCTCCTTTAAGGTAGAGAGGCACCTTATACTCTTTTAAGGATAAGAGGATCCTTACAATCTCTTAAGGATGAGAGAGTCCTTACACAAGCCTAAGTACAGTCTAGACTTCATGTAAAGTAGAAAATAAATAAGTGGAATAAAAGAGGATTACCTCCGGTGTGGTGCAAATGAAATCTGCAATGATGATACAATGAATGCACCTTTTGAAATCTTCTTGATGTTTGTAATGTAAATGCCAAGATGTAGATGGTCTTGAGTTCCTCTTGAATGTAAAATAAAGAACTTGAACTCAATAAATGATGTAGACCAATTCTCACTTCTAATGCTCAAATAATGCTTCTCTGAAGTTGATATTAATTGTTAATTAATGAGTAGTATTAGAGGAATTTATAGGTGAGCTTAGTGAAGCATTTTAGGCAGGGAATCAAGCTCTAACGGACATATTCTGGGTCCACCGGTCGACCGCCATTGGTAGCCGGTCGACCGCCAAGAGCCGTTGAGGCAAAATATAGCCGTTGGGGCACTTCCAGGCAGTCACCAGTCGACCGGACTTTTTAACGATCGACCGGCTATGGTCTCGGACAGCTCCGATCGACCGGGGCTTCCAGCCGGTCGACCGCCAATATGACATACTCTGTTTTGACAGAATGCTGTCATACTAACCAATTGTCAGTGTTTTGACCATACCTTTTCGGTCCGACCTTGGATTGACTTGAGATTAGTTGCGTTGGAATCACAACTCAATTTTCTACAACTTCTATGAAGGTTTCATCTCCTGATACCAACTCTAAGATTATCCAAAATACCCTTAAGTCAGGTTAATGTGGTTTTCACAAAATTTCACTAGAACATATTTTTCCTAATATGTTCCTCACCACTTAGAGAGACTTTCCATACTTGGTCAAGGTATGCTCTATGGTCATTATAGTGTGATGTAATGCACATGCATGTGGTGAATGCATATATATATGTGGAGGTTACAAATTACATTAAAAATGACCAATCTATCCTAGTGGTCTTCTTCTTCACTTGAACCTTCCACTCTTTGGCACTTTATCTTCTTTTCTTATTGTTTGCAATTCCATGTCTTTAAGCTTCATGTCTTGACATCTTGAAGCTTAAATTCTTATGATATATTCTTCAAGCATTGATGCCAACTTGTTGATACTCTTCATTTGATGACTTCAATCTTCATTTATTCGTTTCATTCACCAAATTCGATCTTTGATATGAAGTCTCTACAAAACAATACTTAAAGGAAAATTGTGACATACTTTCATATGTTTGTTATCATCAAAACCAACTATAGGAGTGTGGGCATATCCCTAACACTTTTGCCATGTCAAGCTTGATGGCGACGAATCCTGATTTACCTCATGTTGTTTTTAAAAAGTGGAAGATCTCATGGGCTATGATAATGTTATCATAAATTTGTTGACCTAGAAGAAACGTTATTTGCAATGGCAAAATAAAACTTGGAAGATGGATTTTAAGTTTGTTTGCCATTATTATTGCAATGATTTTGCAAGATACATTGCACATGCTAATCGAACGAAATTCTTCAAATTTGCATGCCTCTTCTTTATTAGGTATTAGACAAATTAATGTATGATTGATCCCAAAAGGAAGAGAACAAGAGATTTGACATCACTCCCTATTATTTCCCATAATTTTTTTATAGAAACCAGCATGGAAACCATCTACTCCAGGGTCTTTATGGGCCCCAATAGAGAAAACTGTCTTTCTAATTTTTGTGTCCTCTCCAATGGAATTAATTGCTTCCAAATTAGAATCCATAAAGACTTTCGGAAATAAACATTCCACGATTGAGGGGTCATGTGGATTCGATATACTATAGATGTTCTTTAAAAAGAACGTAAACTCGTGGGCAATCCCTTGAGTATCATCAACCATTTCATTATTTTCATTCCATAAGAATGTACAAAGTTATCCAAGTCCAATGGATAATTTTCCCCATTATAGCAATATAAGCCATATGGTCAATATAATGGACAAAATAATTATTAGATTTGTCACGAAAAACCACATTTATGTAACAGAAAGTGTAATTCCAAAATGATAGGGAGAGATTGCCAAGGCCTAAATCCATCCACTTATTCAAAGAGTAGGTGCAAGAGTTCTTAGGTATACATCCAACTGCACTAATGTTCTAACCGTTTTTTTGGTCAATTTGCACCATGGTTCTAAAACTCGAATTGTATCGATCAATATTACTTGGATCGGAATATCGGCCTTGACCAATTTCTAATATTGACATTTTCGATCCCGATACACATGTATGATTCAAGGGTAAAATTGTAATATAAAAAAAAGGGTAGATCTGTCTGATGTGGTCTAATCCAACCCAATCCGAATAGGGATTAGAACGGTATCGACCTTGATCTATCTCGTGGTTGTTTATGAGTTTTAGAACCTTGGTTCACATTGTAATACATATAATATATTGCGCATTTGTAAACGTGGGTTATTATATTGTGATTGATTTATGGGATATTTCACATATTTTAGATAGAAAAGAAAAACTATGTATCTATCTATGTACTCTATGAAAGGACGTATTGGTGTTTTTTAGCAAACTTTACTATCAGACCCAAATGCCTCCATTTACTACTTAAATTACGACTAATGCCCCAAATTGCTTTCTTAATTTCATTTACTTTCCTAATTTATTTATTTATTAATTAGTAACTCCCACACCCTCATACTATCATACTATTATATATAATATATAAAACTATATCTTATATAATTAATAATTAATTAATCATACTACTATTAAAAGGCGTGGTTAATCCTTTCCCTAAAACTAAACCTGGAAGAGGAAAACGTGGAGAAGAAAGGGGGAAATAATAAGTGTTAAAAATAATTAAAAAAAAATCCTCCTTGTTTTATTTCAAATAACTCTTTCCATAAAATTGGCACATAATAAGGTACAAAAGGGGGAAATTTTAAATAAATTCTCTAATGCACATAATAACGCACTAAAGGGTGAAATTTATAAGAAAATTCCCCAATAAATAAGAATCAAATCATGGGATTGATAAATAATAAGAAAAAAAAATGTCCACAATTTTTTTCAGAATGACAAAAAATTACGTTCTTCTCTCTCTCTCTCCAACTATCTCTCTCCCTTAAGTTCAACTGGCCATTTGTGAAACGTCTCTCTCCCTTAAGTTCAACTGGTCATTTGCGAAACGTCTCTCTCTATAACTGTCGCTAACCCTTTTCAACTAGCCATTTGCGAAACATTTCTCTCTCAAATAATCACTCTACCTTAAGTGAAACTGGACACCTCCTTCCCACATCTCCCACACAGAAGGAGTAGGAACAGAACAGAGACTTTTCTCTTTGAAACATAGCGCGTTGCTGTCTATGGTCACCACCAACTAACCCCAGTGGTCTGCCGCATGATCTCTTCAGTTGATTCAAACCTCTGTCAATTGTGGAGCTAGCGATGTTTTTGTTGCTACTACGTTCGCCTTAATTGTTATATTGGTATTTAGAAAAGTTGTAACTAATCATTTTTTTTATTTGGTTTCACAGGGAAAGCTTTTAGAAGCAATGTTTTTTTTTTGGTAGAAGACTAGATCGGAGATGTAGGAGGAGAAAATGAGAGAGCACTTTGAAAATAAAGCCAGATCTTAAAGGCAGTCATCATCTAGTCAGTCAAATTATGGATTCATTAATCTCCTCCGCTGAACTCTTAAACCTTATAGTATGGGTCGAACAAATCCTCTACTCTTCTATGACTATGCTTAAGAAGATTTGGTCTTCTTTTTGCTGGAACGAGTCGAGTCAACTGCAGTGCTACTACCTTACGGACACACCTTTCTCCTCCTACCATCATCACCATCAAGTCATTTTTTACTACCATAATTTCCCTCTCTTGCTACTGGATCTTTCCTTTAGTTATGAGCAAAGCGTAACATTGAATTTTTGCCCCTCAGGTACTCTACCACTTACATTGCCGTTTATTATGGTCATAACCCGGTTAGTAAATTTGTTGGATTAATTCTCACAAAAAAAAAAAAATTGGATTGGTATCAACTCCTCCACCAATGACAAGTGAAGGGATGCGGGGTTGATTGATGATCCACATCGTGGTAATTGTGTAATTTTCAGTTTTTATTTTAATATTAATGTGGGATCCATGGCTAACATAGACTAACATTACTAAATGATGAATGAATGGTGATCATAAACTAAGCTCTATATGGGGTGTACATGAACGTGCTCTGTTCTTATCATAGATGGACAAGCAAGCCAGAGGCGTTACCCAACCCCAACCCAAAAAAAGAAAAAAATAAAATAAATAAGTAATAAAAAATAAAAAATGACAAGCGATGGTGAACCCAAACACAATGTGATGCCGACGGGATCCTTACATTGGCACGTGAATATTAAGTGCTGATTGGATTTCAAGAATAGGGTAAATAATAACCAAATGAGATAAGATAAAATTCATGCTCTATAAATTAGCGCCAAGCTTTTGTGTTAGGGTTGGCTGGAGTAATTTCAATATTGTCATTGATATATATTAATAATTTGCTTGGTTGTGGAATATGTACAATTTTTTGTATGTGTACCCAAGGGAGAGTCTTAGAAAATAAAGTCTAAAATTCTTGAAAGAAAGTTCTAAGGAACAAAAAATAGAGCATGAGGCTGATGTTGATAGTTGATACTGTGTTGATGTTGTTCAAACTTTCACGGGGATATTTATAACTTTTATACTAATTTTTTCTCCAAGCTACTTCGAAGCCGTTATGAATTTCAAAATTTTCTAAAAGTGTTTTATTATTATATCATTTTCAATAGTTGCTATTGTGCCACATTTCTTGGCACACATTTGAAATAATAAATGACAAGCAATATCTAAATGAAAGAGAAAAGTGATTGATCAGAGGGAAAAAATATTTTATTTGACACTTTAAAGGATGTGACCAAAAAAACCTTAGCTATAGGACTTGAAGCTCATCCTTCATGTGGTATTGGGACAATATTAAGCATGACCTTGGCCAATCCCTTGGCGAGAGTGTAGCAATATACTAAGTTTGTACTATCTATAGATCCTTCGCTTTGGATTCGAACATTGTTCAAACCACCTGCATAACTCATTGAAAGCAACCATGAATTGCATCGAATTCAATAGCATATCTAACGTTACTTTGTCCCTATTCTTATTTTTTTTTTTTGGGTAAAATGTGTCCCTTATCAGATTATCTATCTTCCCTTAAAAAGACAGAAAATACTTAAGTATTTGTTTAGCAAAACTATAGGCCTTTTTTGCCTTGGATTTTATCAGAAGAGGGAACAATTTACATAAAAAAAAATAAAAGAAGACATGGTACTGCATATCAAGAAGCCATTGAAATGCTCTCACATATCATTTGTTCTTATTTGTTACAAGTTTCGATGTTTGTTCCAACATTTCCTATCTTTTTTTTTTTTTTTTTTTGTCGTAAAAAATTATTAATCGTTACACTATTGACAATTGCCCACATGTGCATTTGCACGTGAGAGTTTACTAATATATATATATATATATATATATATCTTGAATTATAACAGAGGAAATTTGGTAAACTAGATGCTCTTTAAACACTTCAATAAAATCTTGTGATTGATTTTTGTGGTTCTATATTACATTTATTTGGTTATACATATTATTATAATAAATACACAATGTAACATAGGCTATAATATAATATATTATAATGTTTCATGCACACATCGCTCACATTTTTACTTTAAAAATCTCAATACATTATTATAAAGTTTAACTCATCAATCATCAATCGATTTTAAAAAATCTGTTGGAATGATGTCTTGGCATTAGATGTATGTAAGAACCCGACCCAACCCAGTCCACCCTGAGGGTGGGTTAGGGTTGAATTTTTCCAGGCCCTAGAAGGGTTGGGCTTGGGTTTTAAGAAACCCGGCCCAACCCTTTCACCCCTATTTTAATATATGGAAAAAAAAAGAAAATTACTTACCTCATAAGAGAAATGGTATTTTCTATTCAACCACTGACAACAACTAACACTGTCAGGTTTCATATGGTAAACTTTTCAAAATTTTGAATTTCAAGCAATTTGGTTATAGTACAGAGGTGTCCAAGTAATTAACTCTTTTTTTAGGCAAAGTTTTAAATAACGTTTATAATAATAAAAATAAATAAATAGGAAAATTTACAATGCCACCCCTTAGAGAATGCCACTGTTAACAAAACACCTCAAAATTACTAACAATTAGAATATGACCCCTTACCGTCAGTCTCTGTTAGAGAATATACCTTAACGAGCGATTATCCTTTGTAGAATGCCAAGGTGCAGTGAGCATCGGATGGCCGAGATCATCTGGGGATGTGCCCCGAGGTCGTCCCGGCCATCCGATGCTCACGACACCGCGGCACTCACTGCAGAGGATAATTTTGCATACCTTAAGTGCTAACATTATCTGGGTTAATTTTTTATTATTTAAATACGAAAATACCCTCATAATAATCAAGCTACCAAATATACCCCTATCTCTTTACCCTCTCACATTCCATCATCTTCTTCCCCAAATCATAAAAGGCAATTAGGCGGCGAAACCTTGCGATTTGTTGCCCTAATCACAAATCTCGGCCAGAAACTGATGACAAAATGAGTGCTTTAAACTTGGCCAAAGGAGAAGCAATGGCCAAGAGAGGCCTTAAACTCATAACCTATAACCCATCTGATAAGGATAAACAATGAAGGAGAGAAGCATGGCAAGCGTGGTGGTTGTGTAGCAAAAGCAACCCTCCTTTTATCTCCTCTCGCATCTTCTCTCTCTGACTCCAATGGCATACGATTGCACAACAAACTAATTCAGGTAGGTTATACACATATATCCCTCACTTCATAATGTATAAGTTACACCACTGTCTCCCTTATTTTTATTAATTTTTTTTTTAACTAATTACCATAATCAAATATAAATATATATATATATATATATTAAATCCATACACAGATTGCCCCATAATCCCAACTCATTGACTGACCAACAAACCCAAATGCATTTGTTATAGAGACCCCCTAAAACAGAGCAAAAAAGAGTAGCTTTGGAATTATTAGCTCAATTGCTAGAGTAGTTCTTTGTAAAATAACTTTCCAGGCTTTTCAGAATTATTCAGTAAAGCTGCAAAAGAAAAAGGAACATGGAGAAATGCTCTAAGTAAGTGCATACTGTATAGTGTATATGAGACTTTGTTTAGTATTTAGTTTGTATGATCTAGTATCAGTTTATAGGATTTGTTTATCTAGAGAGAGTGTATTGATGGTGGGTGGAAGAAGAGAACTAAGGCCAAGGGGAAAATAGATCAATTGCTCGTACGATCACCTGATCATATGAGTTAACATCCATCACCTTTCTTGTTTGTTTTTAAATATACCCCTATTTATCCTTATAATAACATAAGATGGAAGAGTGGATACTGAATTGTACAGCCAAATGATTGTACAAGCAACGAATCCTATCTGAGCCGAGGGCAGTTTTATCACTACCCACAAACACTCCATTGCTATGTTTCTCAGTCTCTCTCTCTCTCTCTTACTTATAAACCAACTTGAGTACTTTATTGATTGCGAAGCTTTGATTGTCAGTTTGACAATAAAGAAACAAGAGCAATTTTCATTGCCCTCCCATATATTTTGCTTTTATTCCAATCCCCTCCCCTGGGTTTTCAAATATTCCGCAGACCTCCCCTGTTAGTTAACACCGTTAGTAAACTGTTAGTTGTGGATGTTAAAATACGATTCTACCCTTCTGCCTTTAATACCTTGTTCGTTTTCCCATTTGCCTTTATCCCTACCCTCATAATCCTCAATATGAAACCTTAGATTTCCCTACATATATATTATATGCATTAACTAATAATAAGAGCTATAGGAAGGCGAAGGAACGGAGGAGGGAACATTGGGGATTTTGTTTCGTAGTTTGCATGTATCTCACTCTATATTTATCCTTTCAACAAATAGCAGATTTTGACGAGTTGGTTTCCTTATTCTTCACCAAATGTAGAGTTGCTTTTGGGTGGAAGAAGGACTTGAAGAAGAAGAAGAAGAAGTGAAATTAAGGACCGACTGCAATCCAATCTAACTTGCATGCATCTCTAGTCTCTACCGCTCTTCTCTGAATCATTATCTGAAATTCTACATGAATACCCTCGATCTCTATCTCTTTTTTTTCTCCTCTGCTAGATAGACTGCTACCCTATCTGAATCTTATCCTTCCGTTTTTTTTTTTTTTTTATTTCTTCTTTTCTCATAAATAGATTTATTCGCTAAATTAAATGATTTGTTTTTTTCCTTTTCTTTTTATAGGGTTTTGTAATATCAAACACTAAGAAACACGAATAATAAAGAGACAATAGATCCGTACGACACAGAGGTTTAACGAGGTTCACACACCAAGGTGGTGTGCTATGTCATCGGGCGAAGAAGAAGATGATTCACTATGCAGAAGAGAAATAACACCCTAGCAGCAGTGAGAAAAAACTCGCCTTGAAATCCTAACTCGAAAAACCCCAATATAAAATGACTTTCTCAACAAGCAACAGTACATTATATATACTCCAAATCGAGGGTCGACCCATTGGGTCGCGATCGATCCGGTCGAACCATGCCCCCACACCCCCATACGAGATTAGTGATGGGCTCCGGGCTTGGGCCTATCGGCCCAACCCCTCTACTTCCATCACAGATCTCAGAAAATTTCCCATTCAGGTCACCACCAAAATATGTCGGATCGAGTCAATCTTCAAACGGGTTAAAAATTCGAGACAAACTTAACATGTTTTACTTTTACTTGCTCTCTCCTTCTTTCAAAACCCTCGAATATTTCCTATGCTTACTACCCAAACTATCGATCGAATCGCGTGTTTCTCTCTTAATATTTTATGCTGTTGCTGTTGCCTATTGTTGCTCTTCTTCCCCTTCCCTATTTTTATTTATTTATTTTTTTGTAACTAAACTCTTATGGCATTAATTTCGGCCTTGTGCGATATCTTACAAAGACCTACGACTGGGGACATTTTCATGGAGCTGGTGATGTTTTTGGGTCCTCTATCGATTGCTTTTCTTGTAGGGCTTGTAATTGGATGGTCGTGGACGCCAAAATGGGCGACATTGAGTGGAAATAAGTTGGATTGTTCAGTGTTAAATCCCTCTTCATCGTTACAATCGCTTGTTGCTGTCGATCGCTCGTTACAATTCTCCCTATTGCTTCAATCTACTTGCAAGTGAGAGACAAAAGTGAAGATGAGTTCTTCACTCATCTTCTAATGGGTATAATAATCCATTTACATTCCATAGGGGTGATTTGGGTATTAAAAAAATATTTTGAAATCTTAACGGGCATAATATGACGGAATCACATATTTTGTCAAATTTGTCAAAAGATAGGAAAAGTCTGCGAAATATTTGAAAACCCAGGGGAGGGAGTTGAAATAGAAGAAAAATATAGGGGAGGGATGTAAATTGCTCAAGAAACAATCAATATCTCGTCTTTAGATGATATTTTGTGATATTTTGCAGGTAATTTGGGTTTTAGGTAAAAATGGAAAAGTTGTCTATTCAAATTCGCATTTAACCGACACTTATGCTTGATGTTAAAGATAACCTTTAGTTTATATTAAAAAATAGGGATAACAAAAAAAAAAAAAACACTCAAAATCCGATCGGAAAACGAAACCAAGGACTGGTTTTGGAACCCTAGCTCCCTGTGCTCCCTTCTTCTTCTCCGTCTCCGTTCCCGATTTATATGCACGGTGGCCGGTGAGTCTTCATCCAAGCGTGTTGAGCCCCCCTGCCTCATTCCACTTCTTCGTCTCCGTTCTCAATCGATTGCAGCGACGTTTTCTCTAATGGTATTGAGCCCCTTGCCCATTCTTCTTCTCCATCTTGTCCCTTCCCCAGGCGATTACAGAGGCGGCTAGCGAGTCTTGTCTCTGTGTTTGCCATGTTTTAGTCTTTTAGGTGCCTTATTTTACCCAAGTAGGAGGTAGTGGGGTGTGCACTCTTTGACTATCCCAGAGGAGAACCTCAGTTTAGGGCATATGGGCTCGTTGTCGGGACACCGCTTACTCCTGTTATGGAGAGTGTTCTCTAAGATCGTCTAACAGTTGTATAATTAACCTCTTATTCGTTGCAGGGATATTAAACGAAGAGATAATCAAATTCTATGATCAGAACCGGTTCAGATTAATAGTCAGACATGAGTGTTGAGCCGTTTAATCGGTACAGCTTCGGAATATTCCCCCTCTTTTTGCATATCGTATGGTTGTGGTCTACCTCACACACGACTCAACTAGGTTTTTGATATTTTACTGAAATTTCTCCTATTTTGAATGGATTGATTAGGTTGGTCAAGCTTGCTGCGCGGGCATTTTACGATGACATTGCCATGAAAGGGGAAAACCAGCCTAAGACTGGTAGGAGCGATAACAGGGGAATGGCTGTAGTGGTCCTCGATGCTCTCACCAGGTGCTAAGTGCTAACCTGGCCTCTCTTCCCCTTTCGATTTCTTAATCTTTAGAATCAATTTCGTTTTACACATAGATTAGAAGGCGGGAGTGTTCAGTTATGAATTTGAGGAATCAAACAATTTGATAGCTGAAATTGATGACTAGTTCTGCTAATTGATCTGCAAATATATTAATTATGGTTGAGCGGAAATAAATATAGGGCCAGAACTATTCAGTCGTTTTCTTACGTTCATCTGAGATACGCAGTTATGCACTTGTATGATGGTCTTGGAGCCACAGAGTATACAGAAATTGTTCGGGTTCCAAATGCTTAATGGGTCAGGTGGGATTAAAGAACACTATTTTCAGAGAGCTTTGCTCTTCCTGACACATTACCAACATCTCTGCCACATCACCGGAGTATGTACACATCACTGACTGATTGTAAGCACTGTCTGACACATCAGAACCCTGACAGTGATTCACTTCCAAAGCCAAATCATCACTGTCACTGGTCACATCACAGAAAACCCATCTCTGGCCAAATCACCAGTAGAAGGTTGCCAACAATGACAACACATCTACCTACATGTATTGTTGGTACTGCAACTGCCAAACTACCATAAGTCTGACAGCTTATGTGATTGAACAAGCTTTTGGTCTTTGTGACATGAGCATAGTAGTTGGTAAATCTGAACTTGGCTTAAGTTTCAAAGTAACACTATTAGATGTTTGTGGCAGATTGATTACTTCACTGGGTTGGTCCGAGTATCTGACCAATTTTTGGGACTTGTTCTCTCTTGGTTAGTCACTAGCCTAACCGCTCATTTATTGGGGTTTTCCATTTTAGATTTATTTTTCAAAATAGGATTGTATCATGTATGTTTTACAAGCGATATAAGCACACAGACTCAGGATATCGTTTATTTTGTCATGGCTTCCGGTTCAGGATAATCTCTTATCGTTAGCTTGTGCAAATAGCTTATATTTGTTAGTGTCATGTGTATCTGGTTCATAATGTTCTTTTTGGACAGAACCAAAAGTAGAAAATTGTGATGTCTGAATCAGTTCATTTTCTGATTGTTGTACCAATTCATGAAACCAAAGGATAGTGCTCCCACCCCTCTCTCTTCTTGCTCGATCTATCTTTTTGGCAAGGCACCTTTAGTGGATGTTTTGTAGAGCAACAGTGTTCCGGATTCATCCAAGGATTTGTGGCTGACTTTGAAGAACACATTAAGAGGAAATCTATTTAGCTCATATATATATATGTATAGTGCATAGACTTGTCTTACACTGTCTGGCCTGTGGGTTAACTGTTAAAGGAATCTTTCTTTTTCACTGTTGTTGTTAACCATATTTTTTATTTCCTCCCATCTCAGACGTCAATGGATCAGAGAAGAAGACTTAGCGAAGGATTTAAAGCTGCACTCTAAACAACTTCGCCGCACCTTGCGATTTTTTGAGGAGGAAAAGCTAATAACTAGAGATCATCGGAAAGAGGTCAGTGTTTCTAGCAGTTATGTTAATGGAAATATTGGAGCAGTTCTATTCATTTAGCTCATTTCTTTTATTTGCAAGTCTTCATTGACAGTTGATGTAGAATCCCATCCAGAAGATAAGGTGGGCCTGTCATTTTGGGTTTGGTTTCGTTTTTTGGGTCCATCTGAACCTATGGTTTAAGACTTTAAGTTGGGTTTAATTTCCGTAGCCAATGGGATATATGGGCCATGGGCCTAATATTTGGGTTAGCTAAATAGCCCAAAGATATTAAGCTTTTTTTGGGTTCGTCAGAACTTGTGGTTCAAGTTCGGTTTAATTTGTGTAGCCAATGGGATATATGGTCCATGGGACTAATACTTGGGTTTTCTAAATAGGCCCAAATATTAGGGATTTAGATCCTATACGGGATTAAATAGTTAGTTTCTATTTTGTAATGTTCTAGAATGAATTTTATTTTGAAGGAAGACATAGGTTGTAACTTGAAAGGGATCCCTCCTACCATACACAGGGGTTTCCTGCTTCAGTAATTGCTATGGAGTTATAAATAAAGTAGAAGGGCTTAGAACCTGCAATGATTTCAACAAAAGAATATATTGCTTTTTGCCGTTATTTTCTATGAGATGCAATGGTACATTGGTGGGAGACTAAGAAGGCTGGTGAGTTGCTGGCCAAGGCCTCGGTGAGAAGCTTGGTCATATCTCTCTTCCTCTTTCTACTCTTTATTTTCTCTTTAATGTTATTTCAAAGGCCAGTTTCAGTTCTCTACTTCTCTTCATGTGCATACTGTTCTACTGTTTTGTCTTTCTGTTAGTCACAGTTCCCTCAACCACTTACAGTTTCAGGTCTGGATTTTCGGTTTTAACACTTCCATCTATTTCCCTTTACTTGATAGTAAAATCCTGCATAGTTGAGCCTTGCGATAACATCATTCCTTGCCTTGTTTTCTAGTATTCCATTGGTTTCTATTTTGCACAACACTTGCAACTATGTTTGTACTACTTTCTAATTCCTTCCTTCATTTTCTATTTTGGTTCCAGTTAGTATTCTGTGAGTTATTTGCTGCTGTTCTCTAGTTTCTAATTCTGATTTGGTAGTTTCTATTTTCCATATTCACTTTGCATGTTGGTTTTCTAGTTATTAAATTTATTTATTCACTTTATAATTTTATTTTACGTTCTCGTATACGAAACGAAATAATTTGGGAGAAGTTTTCCCATCCCCAGCCTGGCAAAAATAGTATATGAAATGAGATAATTTTGGAGAACTTCTCTTTCACCGTGCGGTGAACCTCACCACGTGAGTGCGTGATCGAAGGGTCAATAGACAGCCCCTGGGTGACTCAAACCTATAAGCCAGCACAAGGGAGGATCCTCTTATAGTCCCAAAAGTAGGACTAAAAGAACTTCATATCTAGGTCCGCGTGTTAGCCCAGTTTGACAAATTTTTTTATTTTTTCTCTTTGTATTTTTTTTTTGGAAGTGTTTTGTGCTGCTTGGCTCATGCGAGGGAAGGAATATCTTTGGGAAGAAATAAAAAGTTTGTTTTGAATAATTATGTTTGCATTTTATTGTTAAATTTTCTTCTTTTCAAGTATTGAGTTCATGCATAATTATCTGTTTGGGTTGTAGGTATTTACGCATTTAACTACACGGTTATTTTGCGGTTTCTTTCCTTGCTTAGATTATTTTTAATTCTTCCTGGTCTGTTTCCTCTTTGTTTTTGTTGCAGACAGCTAAAGGTGCAAAGATATATAATGCCGCTGTCGCTGCCACTAGTGATGGTCAAATTGGCAGAGAGGGAGAAGAGAAGATTAAGCTGCACACCCATTCATACTGTTGCTTGGATTATGCACAGGTTGCTTATGTTAGATGTATGGTGTTCCCTCCATTTGTGCTTATGATGCATATCTGACTAAAGTTTATGGTTCTTTCTTGCTTAAATTTAGGTTCTTGGATGAATTTGTTTCTTTTATATAGCATTCAAATGATTAGAACTATATGTTTAATGATACTCTGGAGTATAAGTCAACAGAAGTGATCAGAGTACTCACCTTGGCTGAACAAGAGCATCAAACATGGGAATAGGTGATCTGAACCTTAAAAAAAAAAAAAAAAAAAAAAAAAAACTGCGCAGGGTGGGGGGCATCTATGTTTCTTTATTCAGTTGTATTCTTTGTAGTCTCTCATTTAATTCTAAATACAAATATCTCTTTGAATACTTTTTTCCTTTTAAAGCAATTATTATGACAAATTTTCTAGTTGCTTCTTTGGGGATTTTTTGAGATTGGTGTAGAGCCTTTTCTTTTCTTTATGGTTGGTGAGATGGTGCTCAGGCTTTAATTTGACTCTGTACATTAGGTTTGTTTTCTTAAAATAATAATAATAATAGAAAACCAAATATTATGTTGATATGAGTTGCTTGTCTTGGAATAATGATTTCATTATTTTTGTTTTGGTGCTAAGAATGTTGTTTACTAACATAATTTGGTTTTGGTCATTGTTTCGGCCAGACCAAAATTTTGCCAAAACTGTGTGTTTTTTCGATTGCCCATCTGGGGGGGGGGGTTATGACGTCCGAAGTAACTCTGTTTGATCTCCCCTCTTTTCTACTATTCAAACTGTGGCTTTCATGCTGTGATTAGGATCTGGATTACTTGAGATTTCAAAAACAATTGTGACTGCCACTGCCTCCAACCAATTCAGTAATTATCTTGGTAAATTTTATTTTTCACATCCCTAAAATCCCCCAGAGCAGAAGTACATAACTCCAACCTGAGACTACCAATGGCCTATTTAGCTATCTTTTCTAATTCATCCTCTCTTTGAAAGTCCACTGCTCTCCAACCATTGAAAGAAATTTTTCCCACACCTCTCAAGCTACCTTACATCTCAGGAGCAATGAGAACTGATTCTTGAATGTTATTGCATAGAACATAACTGTTTTTTATACTTCTCCCCATTCCCAGTAAGATTTTCAACAGTCAGAGTCTTCTCTCAAAGTAGCCTCCCACAGGGAAAAAAAAAATATACTTGGGAGGTAAGGATTAAAGTATCGGTATCGGTTGGCTAAATTTAAGATACGTATTGGAAATACGCTAAGATATGCTAATGATCAAGGATTAAAGTATCGGTATTGGTCACCGTATCGGTTAGCTAAATTTAATATACTTATCGGAGGATATCGTATCAGTATCGGAGATACTTTAAACCATGCCTGGAGGAACTCTACGATTCCAGATCACCCAATGAGGAAAGTTGCTGCCATCACCATGCAGCATCTTGAAAGAAAAAATACCTGAGAAATTCCTTATCTGTGATGATTCTTTTCTTTATCCTTCTGTCATTCAAATGTATAAAAGTATTATTGTTCTAGAAGATGTTAAATTTTATTTATTTGAGAAAAGTCATGGTGAACATGGTGCAGATACATGATGTTGTGAGATACAGACTGCACCGAATGAAGAAGAAATTAAAAGATGAATTGGATAATAGGAACACCGTTCAGGAGTACATATGCCCTGATTGTGGGAGAAGGTTTGGGGAAACTGTTGGTGTTCTTTTTAATTATCGCTTTCTTGGTTTGAAAAATTGATCTCTGCCTAATGCTTAAGTACTATATGTTATCTGTGTGCAGATATAATGCTTTGGATGCACTACGACTGATTTCCCCAAATGATGAATATTTTCATTGTGAAAAATGCGACAGTGAACTTGTTGCTGAAAGTGACAAGTTAGCTGCTGAAGAAATGGGAGATGGAGATGACAATGCACGGAGGAGGAGGCGTGAAAAATTGAAGGATATGCTTCAAAAAATGGAGGTTCATTGCTAGACTATTTTATTTTCTTAGATACCTACAAGACTCATCTATCTTGAGTTGTTTTACAATGATGGTATTGAAGTATGCTCAGACCAATTTACTAGAACATGTTAATCTTCTTGTTTGAATTTGTTGTTAAAAGATCTTTTATTCATCTAGTTAGGTATTTTAATTGCAACGTGACATTGCTTGGAGAGACTGTTCAGGAGGATAATTAAGATTGACTCTCGATGATGCAGTTCAAGAGAGAGAAGTGTTCATGTGAACAGGGTTTGTGCTACTGTTCATGCTTCAGTATGGGCCCATATTTTGATTCTATTTAATCCCCAGCCAAGCCCTTTTTCTGCCCATCGGTTCAAGCTACACCCAGTCCCATCTAAACCCATAATCTGGTTCATATTAAAGCCCAAGTTTTGTTTCAATAAGCCCATCTTCTGCCCCAAAACATGGCCTACTGTAATGACCCAACCCTTTATCAAGCCACAATATTGTTCTCTTTAGCCCACGGACCTCACGTGTCACGGCTTTAAAACGCCTCGTGACTATGGAAGGGGTGCTAGAGGTTATTAAGTAGCACAACCTCTTCCCCCTAGATGATGTGGGACTAAAGAGCATGCCCCCCTCAACGCCTCTCCCGTGTCTTACCCAACCTTTGGAGCTCACGCTTTGATACCATTTGTAACCCCCGACCCTATACCAAACCACAATATTATCCTTTTTGGCACATGGACCTCATGGCTTTAAAATGCATTGTGAATATGGAAGGGGCGCTAAAGGTTTACAACTAGCCCAACCTCTTCCCTTAGCCAATGTGGCACTAAAGAGACTTTATAATATGAATACTGCTTATGTGTAGGACTAAGAAGATTTTACCAGATCTCGTTTGGGGCGTTATTTTTTGTTCGAGCTTCAATTTATAGAGACTTTATAATGTGAATACTGCTTATGTACTTTCTGACAACTCTTATGTGTGGGTGCTTTATTAAGGACCTTCTAAGCATAGAAAGGCCATTTGTATCCTTTTGATTGAGGTTCTTTTTCTCCATCTTAAGAAAGTTCCTCGATATTTTACCTAAAAGAATAGTCTTGATATTTGGCTTCTCATGACAAATACAGCCTTTCATTTACTTGATCAAATAGAAATTATAGAATTTCTAGTTCTTAGGTGGTTCTATTTCTGGTCATGCATCCAATCCTCATGATTAACTGGAGTGACTGCTTCGTTATAATGTAAAAGCACTAGTTGAGCTGTTCATAATTGTTGGATTTTTAATCACAATGAAAAGTTGGCTGGATTTTATGTCGGGATGATTTCAGTCCATTGGTATTAGCTCTACACATTGTAAGTGCCTTTTTCGGTTCTCTCCTAAGGTTACAAGATGGAAGTAAATGCAGGTACAGTTAAAGCCATTGATGGAACAACTTGCCAGAGTGAAGGATTTAGCTGTGCCTGAATTTGGCGGTCTCCAAGCTTGGGAAGCTAGAGCTAGTGCTGCTGCCCGTGCAAATGGTGATGCTGCTGCTAATGATTCTTCTAAAGCTTCTCAGGGGCAAGGATATGGTGGAACGCCAATGCCGTTTCTTGGAGAGACAAGGGTATTCAACCTCTCACTCTCCCACAGTGTCAATGCATGTGTGTGTGTGTGTGTGTGTGTGGTTGTGGTTTCTTCTTCTTCTAAGAGGGATTTAAAATATATATATATATATACATATAGATCATAGTTGTCAAGGCGGCAACATGCCTTGTTGACAGTTAAAGAGTTTATGTTGATTTATGTTTATTGTTTTGATTTTTAATGAATATCTTGTATCCTATGCTTTCTTTATTATATGTTGGTTTTCTCATATTCCATTACTAACATAAGTATATCATATTGCATTGATATGGCTTCTTTGTCGCATATAAGCATTATTATCTAATTTATCATTTCTATATTATGTCATATACTGCACACCTAGGCTGGCGCCTGCTTGCCTGGCCAACGGCTTGGGTCGCCTAGTCACTGTGAATGCTATATAGATATATGGATCTTATTTTGGGAATGCAGTCCCCCCCCCCCTTCCGGGTTTCGATAAATAACATTTTTATTTATAAGAAAGAATATGTAGGAAGCACAAGCCAAAAACTCCATGAAAACAAAATTGACGCAACAAAAATATAATCTCACTAGTATGCTACCCTAAAACTAAGGCACCGTTTGACAACGTTCTATTTCTGCCGTTTTTGCGTTTTCTTCTTCTCAGAAACGGAGAAACAACTTAAAAAGCGTTTGATGAAGTTGTTCCGTTTCACCCGTTTCTAGAAACATAAATAATTTTTTTTTGTCTATTTACAACTCTAGAAACGACTTTGACGAAACAAGTCCGACTTGTTTCGTCATTTCTAGAAACGAATTTGAGAGGAAAAAATAGATCTCTCAACTATTTAAATCTAAAAAGAGGCAACCAAACCCTCTCTTCCATTTGGGCATCTGATGATACTATTGGATTTTTTAGTGGCATTATGTCTGCAAAAAACGTTTCGAGAAACAAGTTTATCAAACACCAAAAAATCTGTTTTTGTTTCCGAAAACGTGAAAAGCCATTTTTGCTATTTCTAGACAGAAGCAGCAGAGACGTTATCAAGCGGTGCCTAAGATGCAGACATACTACTTGCTTTGCCATGCCATCTGCCAAATCATTTGCTGACCTTGGATCCCACTGGTGATATATTTCCCAAAGAAATGAGATGACAATCTTTGTCAAATGAGAGATTCTCCAAGGCCAATGTGCCTCTGAGACCACCCAATAAGGCAAATAATTATAGCTAGTCTCCCTGAACCAATAGATCTTGAAATCCAAAATCCAAATAATATATGTGATATTTTGCTTCTTGTTCCATTCTAGTGTTATGAGGATTCTAATAAGCGTATGCATTTGCTGGTTAGGTTGATTGAAACTGGGTTTAGCGGCAGAAAGTTTGAATACACTTGATATAAATGGATCTTTGAATTGCGTATGGAGCCTTGAATATGAAGTACATGCTATCATGTAGCAATAGATGGGAAAGGGCAAGACACATTTCTTTCTTTTATATTGCTATCTGAATTCTTTTATACTTATGATATATAGCTATATGTAGCAATAGAGGGGCAAGAGACATTTCATTCTGTCTTTGTTCTAAGAATACCCACTCCAGTAGACCTTGAAACTAGGCAATCTGCTAGAGCGCTGTTGCAGTGCTGACATATATACAGTGCTGAACATTGGAGATATATGGACCACATGTTATCATATATGTTGCGTAAGTTGGAAGGGTATAGGTACCTTATCATCTGTGTGTGTGTGTGCGCGCGCGTGTGCGTGCGTGCACATCTGAAGTCTATTTTGAGATTTTACCTCGAGCTTATTCCAGACTCCATACCTCATTATAAAGTTAGTGGTTTTTATTCAGTTTTGTAACTTCTTCTCACTCCCCTCTTTTGCAGTTATTTGGACATTAAAATTTTGCATAGGATTTTTTGTTATTCTATTGTTTATGGACTTTGATTGTGCATTTTTTTCAGATTAGTCTCAAATTACTGTTTTGAATATATTCAAGAACTCACAAACCAAAAGGAGTTTTCAGGTGGTATTTTTAACTTTTGGAGTCGCATTGTTCACAAACAGTTTCTGGATGCTCATTGGCAGGTTGAAGTTGCACTCTCTGGTGCTGAAGTCAAGGAAGAGGATACCAAAGCTGATGCTGGAACTAATTCTATGAAAGTTCTGCCTCCTTGGATGATCAAGCAAGGCATGAATCTTACAAAAGAGCAGCGTGGAGAAGTCAAGCAAGATTCGAAAATTGGCACTAGTTCAGCACCCATGTCTGATGACAAGAAGTCCAAAGTTAATGGAAAAGAGGAAAAAGAGGATGAAAAGATAATACAGGTAAGTGCAAAAACATCTATTGCCAGGTTGTATTTGTACATTCTCTTCTTTCTTCTTTTTAATGCAAATGATCCTTTTAGCAGAAAAAGGCAAGTGCAAAAAGATGAATGCTGAAATCCATTTTTTTTTATTTTCTGAACCTGTTTGGTACTTGTGTGTGTGTGTGTGTGTGTGTGTGTGTGTGTGTGTGGTTTTATGATTATAAACTTGGTTGGTGCTTCCTGATCATTTTGTAGGATGAGTATGTTAAAGCTTATTATGCCGCTTTTCTAAAGCGGCAACAAGAACAAGAAGAAGCTGCCAAGAGGCAAGAAGAACTGGAAAACAAAAGTAATGCCTCTAATGATGTCATTGATATACCTAATGATCGTCAAGTTGGCCTGAAATCAAAACGTGATGTGTATGAGAGGGAAGATGGTGTTGAATGGGAAGAGGCTTCAACTGCGGGTAGATATTGACAACTCTCATTACCCATTTTCAAGTTTTTAGTTCTCTTTTAGAGATGATCGAAATTGTGTTAGTATTCCAGGTCTATCTTCATGCACCCTTTCGGTACCATATATTGCTCTTTCCAGAGGGAGAGAGCTTAATATAAGTCAGTTCTGTTTCTGTATGCGATGGGCCAAAGCCAATGGTCTATCTTGTGTTCTGAATCATTGGTTAGGATTTCTTCATCCCTACTGGTGCAAATTGCTGCAGAATCAGTTTGTCTTGCTATTAGATATTCCCAGTAGCTGTCTGGGAAGGGCTTTTGCAGACATCCAATATATCTTTTTTCTTCTCATCACATTTAAGCCAACATTCATGTTGGGTGAGTTCTGCTCAGATTAGTGTCAAATGCTTTCACTGTTATTATCATCGTTTTCTTCTTCCATTTGTGCGTCTCTCATTTTCTCCTGTTACGCTGCCGTTTTCTTTTTACCCTTGAGGATCAAAATCCTGGGGGAGTCATATATAAATAGGTAATGCTGAAGTGTTGCACGTGGGTTTGGTTCATAATTTGAAGTTCCAGGTTATAAAATCCTATTCCACCCACTGAACCATTTCTTGTGCTTCATCTGCTATAATCCCAAGTCATGGGCTGATTCTTGGGTTGACCACAGGGAAACAATAATCACAATAAGATATTACTTACCACGTAGATATTGATGGTTTCTGAAGAAAGATATATATTTTATGTAACCTGAAGAAAGAAATATGGAATTTTGGTTTTAGTCAGTTATGGCTTTTGGGGTGGTGGGTGTTTGATGGGATTAAGTTGAATGAAGATCGAGATAGGCCTTCCCCCCTGTTTCTCCTTTATGTTTTGGTTCCAAGTCTCATTGGCCTAATGTCACTGATTGCCTTCCGTTTGTCAATGCAGGCAACGCCAATGAAACTAACATACTTAACGACTTAAATGTTCAAGCTGAAGCATCTGGAGATGATGAGGATGAGATAGACTGGGAGGAAGGGTGATGGCAATATTTTATGGCCTTACATGAGGTTGGCCCTGAAGAAATCTGTTGGAGAGGGCATGTCTTCCCTCAGCATGTGGTTCAAATATCTATATTTTGGTGCATCAACTTTAACACTCAAAAAATTTATGCTGTGGCGTGTTTGGTTTGCAATATATTCTCTCCCAGTGCGCAGCTGGTGTAGCATAGAACATTTGGGAACCAAAACAGGCAATACATCTTTGAATGGTGTTGGTTTGTCTTTTGCTTGTATTGAGTAGTTGCTTCTATTGCTGTTAGGGAAATATTCGGAAAGCATCTCCATTACAAAATAATTCTAGTGCAGAAACA